>NC_081449.1:11441497-11527897 GCF_007210705.1 Tigriopus californicus | reverse complement strand
TACCTAATAAGTGGTTCCCTTCAAAGTTATATTGTCAAAAGCTTATGTACCTGAACAAGGGCAGGCCGAAAATTCGAATTTTATGTAGTGTATCATCCGCCTTGGCCGTACAGCAGATCAATTACCTAATAAGTGGTTCCCTTCAAAGTTATATTGTCAAAAGCTTATGTACCTGAACAAGGGCAGGCCGAAAATTCGAATTTTATGTAGTGTATCCTACGTAACTTTGGACATATCTCCTAAGTTCCCTAAGTATAGTTTTGGGCTCAAATTTGGTCAAGTTCATATATTCAACAAGATATTGTGCCACACCAGGATAGCCTAAGGGAGGTTGCACACCAATCATACCGCTTTCCAGTGGGAACATGGAATCCCGGCAAGCCATTTTAATTCGCAAAGAAATTGCTGAGATTAATCATACCACTCTATTGTATCAGATAACGCCAAAAATGTGCTTTGGCAATTTCATCCAACCATGTTACTTCGTATAAACCCACCGTGTACTTTTAGGGATTTACTTGATCCCTCATCCTGCTTTCAATGGGATGCACGGTGCCAGTCCGACCCCAAACTCGTCGAGGATCCGGAACGAGAGCGAGAAAATAATGGTTCCAAAATCTGACAGCCACCAGCCACCCACCCCCAACGTTTTAGTCATATCCATCCGGGTGGACGGCCTCCTTCTTAGCCCAATAGTCAACCGGGTCGGTTGAAAAGAGGGGGGGGGGATATTTTGAATCATTTGATCGTATCTCTTCTGCTGTGAATTTTTATCGGCAGGAATCTCCTTCTCTGCCTCTTATTCTTCATTCATGGAGAGGGGTAGCATTTTTAGCAGGGGCTGTCTGTGTGTCTGTTTGTTTGTCTGCCGATCTAAGTACGTGCACCATGATGCATTGGCCAACGCTGACTATGAGAACCCCGTTGAATTCCGTTCAAGTACTGGATGTAAGCAAGTAACGCGGCGAGGTGTTCTTTTCGCAGAGAGTCGGTTGATCGCGTGGCCAACCATTGTTCATTTCAAAATGGTCGGAAAATAAAGGCTCTGACGAAAGAAACGGGAGATCTCTTGCTGTGCGTGTGCTCTGCTTATTCCAATGGAATTGCACATATCATCATCATCATCATGACGGCGAGGACGATGATGATCGTCATCTCAAATAGGATCCATGAAGCTTTAACTGGGGCTGTGGAACGTGTTCACTTTGAGAAAGTGTAGGCTATTAAGCATCCAAATTTTAGGTCAGTTCAATGCATGTTATGAATGTGGTCATATGTCATATCATACACATTTCATCGCAGACTCACGTTTACGTATACGTTGGCTGTATTGACTGCATTCTTGCTGTACTATCGCCTAGACTTTCGTATATGTTTCATTTGAATGGTTCTTGGGATCGACCTAAATGAATCAACCATAAATTTAAAGGAGTGCGAGTTAGAATTTAATTTCGAATGTGCTGATGTCGACTCGGTCTCCGATTGAACGGGTTCACTTTGGAATTGTTCCGGTGTCCAGCGATCCCGTTTGATAGATGGAAATCGTGAAAGATAAATGATCCGCGGCAAAAGAAACGAATTGTGCATTGCACTTTTTTACCCTTTATTCAAAACGCTCAACGTTCTCTTCTTACTTGGACGTCGGGCAAGATTGATTGAAAGCGGTGGAAGTGGAAAATTCCGATGGCGTTTCGAAGTCGGAATGGCTCCGAATGGACACAATGGAGACCAAGCCCAAAAGTCAAACCCACATTGGGCTTTCAACTCCTATTGATCTCACCCAAAATCAGCACTTTCGGACTGGCGGTTTTCTGTCACCAAATTGATTTGAACATGCTGCACTCATATCAAAGAAAGCTCTTCCACTCGTATAAAGGATACACTGCACAAGTACAAGCATGAAACGTATTGCGCGAGTACTTCCCAGATAGGAATAATGTTAAAACAAGTTCGAGAGAGGATGCATTATTCCCGTTATCCCTTCCAAGGTGGAGATCTCGAGGCTGAGTTGCCCATCTTCAACCCCCTCGTTCTCATCTTGGACTCAGTAAATCATGTTGGGTGCTGAATTAATGTGTTTTTTCCAAGGCATCATCATCGTTCACCCGGATTTTCTTCGGCCTCTGGTCGTCTTCCGAGCGGCTTTCTGGAGCGAGTGTTTCTCCTGGACTTCAAACGTCAATGAATGCATCATTGTTCAATGAGTGCATTGTCTGCACAAATGATTCCAATACCAAGAGAAAGCGAAAGAAACAGAGAGGCCATAGCAAAAACGACAACGATTTGTTGGATGACCATAAGAAGACAAACGATAATGGGAACGAATCAAATGATTCAGTTGCTCCCAGAGTTGAACCATTCATTGAACGGGTTTGAAAAAGGCAGTGCTGCTAGTTCCCTTAACAAAAAAGACAAACAGCAAGTCACAGAAAAACGGGATTGCGCTCTCACTGTTAATGAAATATAGAGAAAAAATATATCTGAGATCTTGAGGTTTAGAATAACAAAAGCCAGTCAGTCTTCGTTTCAATCATGCAATCGTACAAATGGTTTGGCTGGAATCTGGTTCCTATTTTTCCATTGTAGAACAATTGTCACTAAGCATTCCAGAGAATCGAGAACAAATTGAATGGGTAATAAAATTTCAATTCGATTTCATCCCGCTTGTGCACTCCTAGAATGACTCACACATTTTTTTCCTTACCGGGGGATGCAATCGCACGGGCTTTACGAGTGTCTCCAAAAGCTTTTGCAAAATAAATAATTGCCACTCGTATCATCTTCGAATGCCAGTAAAGGCATTAGAACCCTTTTGAAATACACAACATAACAAATAGTTACAATTGTACATATTTGACGAGAATTTGACCGCATTCCAGGGCAGCAGACAAATATTTAATCCAACGTTAGCTCATTGGTCAAGTGGCTCGATCCTGTCTCCCAAAATCTGAAACAATGCATCGCCACCGTTTGTTTTGTGTCGAGTTTTCAAACTTCAAAAAAGCTGAGTCTCTGTAGAAAAACCACAAACTTTCGTACGCGTTCCACGAGAAATCTCGTTAGGCAGTTTTTCAGGACAAGTAATCGCTCCAACGCGGTTCAAGCGATCCTCCGATAATTAGTTTCAATTTTTTCTTCTTCCCCACTCGGTCCTCCATTGGTTCGTAGAGAATTGCTTTTGTGTTCCCACTCAGGTGTTTGGTCACTGAGGGAAGTCAAAACTCTAAAATCACTGACAAAACCCGGTACCACGTGGTAGTGAATCCTGGCGCTCGAACTGGGTATATTCTCCTCAGTGTGACTGGAAGGTGCATCTACGTTGATTGGAAGTTTGGATTTGTGTGTGTATAAACCGATGATGATCTTGATCATGAGGCAAGATTAATGGGTGGCCCTGTCAGGCGTTGAAAGGGTGACTTCATCACCAACGTCTGATCCTCATTATTGACTTGACCTCCCCATTCTACTCACTCATTGAGTTCGGTTTGGACTCAGTGCTCTTGTGGAGAATCACATCAGGTTTAATGAGTGCATTTCAGTGTGTGTGTGTGTGCGTGTGTGTGTGGTGCTCTTGACGTAAGCCTATTATTTTTGGTCATAAATACCGTCTTCGATTTAGACTTGGGTTGCGAGCCAAAACCAATCGACCTTGTTCTCAACTCCGCCCACCTGAGGTGCCAGAGACACCCTGACACAAACCTCAATAAAAAAGGGGTGCCCAGAAAATTGGTTGCTGAGTTCCTAGAGTGGTTGTAGTGGTTGTTGTTGCGTTGTTGAGCATAGAGATGGGAGCTGCTGGCTGGGGGTGTTTGCATAGAATTTGGACCCGTAAAATTGCTCGCAAGACAATGACACGTGCTGACACCTCAATGTGCTCATAAATACACCTTCTTCGGTCCACCCCAAAGATAATAACCCCTATGAGCTCCCCAGAATGTCTGTTAGAGTCGGGGTGACATAGGGGGCTAGAATATGGGATTGGAAAACATTGAACATGCAAGGCGCATTTTTATTGCCCGGGAAGGGTCTGTCCGTATCACCATATCGAGAACTCTGGTTCGTACCTAATGAAAGCAGATTGGTGTTGCTCAAGGGTCTTTGGTCTAAGTAGGGCTTAATAAGCAGCCACAGAGGAGTTATAAAGTGTCGAAAGTTATGCGTCTGGTCCAAGCCAGATAGTACGTTCAAATGGTTCCTTATTGGCTTCAAAGATAGATCTAGGACATCTAATCAAGGAGTGGATAGTGCCAAAGTTCCACAAACGGACGCCATCATCAAGTAAAAAGAGGTGTTTTTGCCACCGCTCTTTCTCTTTGGTCGCATTTCTCTTGATCTGGGGAAGAAGAAAGACCGGAGATGGATTGTTTTAGCACATCAAAGCGGACGCAAGAATCAGTGGAAAAAGAACCCCAAAATCTGTCTCTCGCGGGCTTAGCTATTGAGTACCTTTTGGTGGACATGTTGATGGCTGATAAATGAAGTCCCAAGTTCCACACGACCATCGACAATCATTCTTCAAAGCAACCTCAAATGGAAGTCAGCGAGAAATAAATGATCCCCTCGCGATCGTTCCTCTTCGCTTCGGACCTACAGAATCCACAGAATCCACAGAACGTTCTGTTACCATCATCGCACACTCAAGTGCCGTTAGCCTTTCGACAATGTGATGATGCCTTTTGATCTCAAAAAGTTTTCCTTGTGTGGTCACTCGCATTCGGCACGCACACACGCACACAATCACACAACAAAGAACATGTGAACGGGAAGAATGGGGACGACGATGATAATGATGATGATAATGAAGAACCGTTCGGAAGGAAGACGTCATTTAAACGGTTTGAAGAGCCACTTCCCCCCCCCCCATGTTTATGTTGCCCTCGTCATCAATGCGGTTGATGTTTGTCAATTGGTTCCACCCGTGCTCGCACGTAGTCCGATGCGACTAACCAGATTTCGACAGCTCTGATCCTTGTTCAATATGACGTTGGTAAAGTTGGCATTACCCCCAGAAGACCAAGGGAGAACTAGTCAGTTCAGTTTGCCAATACGCAGCTATTGTTGAGGAAAACTAAACACATGACACCAGATGTGATCCACCCATGGAAACTCAAAATGGGTCGACTCAAGCTTCCTTGACACTCCAATGCAAATCGTTTATAGAACCAAATACAATTAATTACAAAACCGACCTGAAATCAAATCAATGGGTCGACTCAAGCTTCATTAAAAACCCCGACGAACCCAAATTGCTCTTCAATAGTGTCGAGTGTTCTGCAGGGCACGTAGAAATGCATGCTCAATGCTCTCCATCCATGTTGGCGAACCTGCCACCCAAGCGTATCTAAGTCACCGCATCTAACTAGATTACTTGATCAAACTCGTGGGGGCCAGCAGCCAACAACATAGCAGCAGTCATCATTTCTGGTGGTTCCTCTTCTTGCTTTGGGGTTGGCTTTGTGGTGGGTTGCTTCCCCTCCATCATTTCCTCCCCCTTTTCAGCAAACAACCTGATCCTTTCCGCTCAAATTTTTCTGAAGGCTTCCTCCCTTTAGACCCTCTGCAATGGCGAACTTCGCCGCCGTGCTAAAAGCACATCTACATCTCGGGATTTTCGTCCATCTAGTTTTTTTAATGGATAGCCTCCATTTCTTTCGATTTAATAAAGGATCGTGGTGGGGCTCAAAATCGTGTCCATTCATCATGAAAGTCAAATTGAATTAATGTCCGAGATTGGCCATGGAGCGCGGAATTTAGTGCCGGACATGCCGCGCTCCCGTTGGATGGATGGATGTGTACGAAGCTCTTGCCAGTGCAATTTTGCTTCTCATCTCTCCCGTCATTTGTGAAAGAAAGCGTATCTCATACATTCACATATCTTCCAACACACTTGGTTTTACTCGTTCGCTCAGATCCCCGATGACAAAAATCCCCTGCTCCCTCAATGCACTTGAAGACCCGTGGGCCAAGCCAGCGGGCCAAGCCAGCCAGTCATGGGGTTGTGCAAGTTACAGGATCCATTTGAAACGCTTCCAATATCTCTCGTATATCCGCTCCATCCATGTCCCTTTGCCAAATGAGGAAATTGAATTAACCATTTCGAAAAGGCTCACCGAATCTCTTTGAGCTCAAGAATTTCAAAAACCTACTTTCTATGAGGTACAAATCACAAACACAAACAAAAAAGATTAATTAGACAATACATGATCCCGGCAACAATGATTATGTCGTACATTCTCGGCATTCATCTGGGAGCTGAACTCTTACCACTGAATGATGATGATAATTGCCTGGGCACTGACTGACTGCAAACTTTTTACCCCCGTTCAGTCTGATAATGGTGGCCATTATTTGCCCAACAATTATAAACTCATCAGGGTGACCTGTGGGCAGACGGCGAGAAGACCGTGATGGCTCGAGCAAAGTGCTTGATGAAAAGAACAAACCATGGAATCAATTAGCCTCAGTGAGGCGGGTCTGAGGGAGGAGTGTTTCGGGCCAGTAGTTCTATGAAGCCGGTATTTATCTATCCGTTGAAAGAGATCGGACGATGGAATCACACGAGTCCACTTTTAAGTTCAAATTCAAGCCATCCCGATGTAGCACCGCCCACTGAGTGTTTGGGGGTTGTCTTGCTGACTTGCCAAGTGGGGATCGTGATGCGGCAGCTTTGGCTCCGATCTTTTTAGGCTCACTCGCTTACTTACTCACTCACTCACTCACTCACTCACTCACTCACTCACTCACTCACTCACTCAACCGCTTGATCTCTGTCCGCGCGTAGCTTTATGGGTCTTGGCCGCCGAAATGGGTTTGGACTTATTGCTTTCCTAATGGTTGTGTTCAAACAATAACTCCTTTCTTGTAGACTTTGAGGCGCCAGGTCTCAGGCTGGTCCAATTTCTGATCCCAGCAGGGATCCACCTGCACCTCACCAATCAGAAGTGACTTCGGAGCTTTGGAAGCCCAACCAAGACAACGCGAACCACGTCGCGACCTCCAACCTTCTCACCCCGATTCGCACCTCACATAACTCAGTCCGTTCTGAGATGGGGGTAGTGCCTTGAACACCTTCAAACCGGTGGGAAGTCCGACCTGGTTCGAACACACTCACCAGTCAGCACCCCGGTACAAGTTTGAGCTCTAAAGATTAGGAAATGACCCTAAAAGACACCTCATTCGGCCGACCCAAGCCGAATCAAAGCTGAATTCTCTTCCCATCGGGCTTATGGAAATTCAGTTCAGTCGTTTTGACAAATCTCGTAAATCACTTCTGAACCAGTACAAAGATAGATTTCAAGAACCACATTGTCATTCGACTTTCAACCAAGCAGAAATGGTGGAGAGAGCGGATGAGTCATTGAATCGAACTGAAAGGATGTTTGCCGTTTTGAAGCACTTAAAACGACAACGATGGACTATTCATTTTTCGTCTGTTCACTCGTTTCGAGGTCAAGGTTGCAGCCTTTTCTCAATGACAGTGTGCTGTTTTCATTATGATAATATTGCACTTCCCAAATGTCGTCGGCGTCGTCTACGATGACGGCAGATTGTGGTAGTGGCGGTGAATGGGGCTTTTAGGGGAGTCGAGACTCTCCAACCATCCAACTACTTAGGTATGCATACAGCACGCACTTCTCTCTCTCTCTCTCTTTTCTTTCTCACACACACACACCATCACACACACATAATTCTGATAAGGCGCCACGAGAGAGGTAGGCATGGCGAGTTCCGCGAACGGCTGCGCCCACTCTGAATGGGACGAATCTCTTGATAACCTCTTGAAAATTTTGCTACTTATTCATACAATGACGCAAATTTTATGAGATAGCTCGGTGCACTCTCCGGGCAGGCACACGTTCCCGAAATAACCCGTACCTCGAACCAGGAAGTGAATGCACCATGTACTTTGATATCTGGACAGACGACCAAGGTCTGCTCTTCAATGCCATGCACACACTCACCGGGACGACCTTAATATAGAGAGTCCGTGGCCTTTTGTTTCCTCATTTCCCCTCACTGTTCTTCAGCCTCTTGTTCTTTCAGGGTGGGTGCCAATTGTGAGACCAGATGTCATTTCCAGTTCAACACCCAATCTGTCAGTTTGCATCAAAGCCAATCAAGTGGAAAGCAAATCCTCCACAAAAGGTGTCATCACTTCTTTTTTTCTTTTAACATGCCATTCCATTCCCCTCATACCACTCCAGCCAAGGGGAAACGCAGGAGACACGCCATCACGATCAAATTTCAGTTTTTGATCCCCAAAACGAAACCATACACTGTCATTTTCACCCTCGTCCCTGACACAAAGTTCCGTATTCTCATTATTGTGGCTTCCATCAGATAAAGAGCACAACCACAAGATCGACTTACCTTCACTTGCATTTCATTTCATGTGCAAACTCGGTTCCGAACACGACGGGAAATAATGGTCTCCATGTTGAGGCGGCGTAAATTCCACATCAATTTGATCCAGTCTTTGATTGGATCCTACAACAAGAAAGCAGGATACCTTGTGTTGAATGGGATCCTGGAATGTTCTTGATTAACTCGGTTTGAAACCCCACACAATTGTGCATTCGTGTGTTTTGGAGACGTTCCACTTCATATTTGATGCTTGATCGCCCTTCAAAAGACAGTTTATGCTCGCAATCAGATCCTCACTCTCAGCAGAGCGGGGAGCTTTCACCCGGAAGGGATATGCTGATAACGGCGGCAGTAGTAGTTCTTTCTGAATAACCCACCACATCCCCAAAAGCCCACTGGATGGCCCTTTTGGGTTATGTTCATTCAAATGTCATGTCCAGAGTAGAGGAATCACGATTCACACGCGACAAAATGGATGGATGGATGGGACCTCAATGACGACTAGGTCTCACACCTCGAGAATTGGGATGTTTTGGTTCAATTGCGTCTTCAAAGTGGAGATGAGAGATGATAATTCATGGAATAGCTCTTCATCAGGAGCGATTCCCGTTGGGGCCATTTGGTCTGGCACAAGTCCTTGATTTATGGCCTAAAATTTCAAACAAACAAGGCGAGAAACAAGATGTCTCTTTTGTCCCATTTCACGATTCTGAACACAACAACTCATCAGGGCTGCCGGAATTCGATTTGTCGTAGGCCAAGACCATGTTATCATCCCTGCGCTTTTATAAACTGATGATGGACTTTATATTTTTAGCTCGAGATAAAAAAATAAATATTACTGCATTCAGGAGCCTACAAAACCGAATAGATTGTGCTTGGCGGTTCCCGGCCACCCTGAGGGCGGAAGCATTTGCCAAGAGAGAACGCCCCATTGGACCACAACGAATGAAGCCCAGAATACGAGACAAGTGGCGGAACTAGAACTAAGAGTGTTCCCTCTTGGATGGGTTCCATTCAAGGGAGTCGTCGCGTGGAAGAAAGATAGAGACAGCTACTTTGCATATGAGGGAGACGAAAATATCTTCCTGGGGACAAGCAAACAGTCAGCTGCTCAGGTTAGATGAGGAAAAACAAGATAGGGGGGATTGGTATGGGGCTGAAATGGTTTAATTTTCCTTTATCTCTCCCAACAGGCTTTTCCATCTCTGCCTTCAAACTCCAAGGGACTCGAATTGCATTCAATACTCTTTATCCGCCGCCGAGCCCATAGCCTGTAACTTCATTGGAAAGCAAAATCAGACTCAAATGAATCGGCTACCCAACCAAACCAAACCCAACCAACGAAGTGAGGGAGTCCTCGCTTAGAGTGGCAGAGAGAGATTTTCAATTAAGGAATGGAGTGACAGGGTTTGAGAAGTTGACTTACAAAACAAGAGTCTCTTTCGGATTAAGAACCCCGTTTGACGGCTATCAACGTTACATGTAGATGTACAGTCTACGAGCTATGTAGTACGTTCATGAAATCCCAGTGGATAAATACGCCCGCCCACTTGATCAAATACGTGGACGGAGACGCCACCTCGAATCCCACGTCCAAAATACGGTTGGTATACTGCTTTATCCTCCATCGACTGGATCTTCCACTTTCTAAGAACAACATCACGGTCGGATTAGAGCGGAAGGAGGATCCCTATGACTTGGATTACGATGATGGAGGAGAAACTGGGTTTTGAATTTGTGTGATCTATCATCTCCCAATTACTTTCACCATGACCAAATGATCTCATTTTTCGATCAAGATCTATCGCCTCACGCTAATCGATTCTCGGACCCGCCTCTCAGGTATACGAAACACCTTGATTTACTCTCACTCACCCCCGTGGATGCACTGTCATGAAAAATCATTTAACATTGCCATCTGATGCACTCGAACGTGGCGCTTTCACATTTGTGAAAACATATTCTGCGTAAGCTAATTCAATACATTGCATTAACATACTGTTATTTAAGGTAGATCCGGGCAGGAGCAGTTCCGGATTCGGTTACGTCACCCAAATTTTCACTCGAAAATCCTGTCTGTGTTGGAAATCGATTTTTGGCCGACTCGTGCTCAAGAAGGAGAATTAATCGTTGATGATGAGATGAGGACGGTCATCTTGGGTTCAAGCTGTGTTAGGAAAGGCGCAAGGCATTTGGCCAACCAACCAACCATCCGGCATTACCAACTTGAAGGCAACCAACCGATCATTGCCATTGAGTGCCAGAGCGTTGTGGCTTGCGTGGTGGACGAGGTACGAGTACCCACCAACACCCCTGAGATAAATGGTTGAGGTCAATTGAAGCCAGATTAGCTTGATTGCTTTGGCGACTTTTTGCTCTCCGGGCAGAAGCGTCGGCGAGAAACATTGATGGTGAAATCAAATCAGGTCCTTAAGTGTCTGCCTACTTTTAATGGGATCCCTCGAGCCGAAAGGAAAACATTTTTCCTTTCCTTTAATTAATTCAATCTTCATATTATGGAGAAGTACGTCCTGCTTACGAGAATCTGAAAATTCGAAAGACACCTGTGATTTAATACTAAAAAGCAGAAGTTTGTATCGCAGTATTAGAAATAGGAATTAACAAATGCTAACGTTCATCTTCAATATATTCTCAGATTTTGACGCCATTTTGTATGGGCTGAACAATTTGCGGCTCGATTGGGGTTTCGAATCAAATCTTATTGTGTCAAAATCTACCAAATAGTAGACAGATACCCACAGTACTGTAGAAGATGATGAAGCCAACTGCTCTGGGTATTTTGAACATGGTGGTGCAGACAAGCAAATAGACAGTGAATAGAACGAGAAGGGGTGGTTTTTATCCTTCGCCCCAAATGCGAGCCCAACTCATAATCCGGGCGGGAGTGGCACCACCAATCAATAAAATTAATTCAATTCTTTCGTCACCCTTTCATCGCTTTCCCTTTTGGATCTGCCCGGGCCATTCAATTCATTGGCTTTCGTGAAAAGCGAGCGAAATGGCGGGGTCCGCTTTGGGCTAAGGATGAATCCCATCTTTTTTACCCTGGGACAAATGCGAACAGATAGTCCTGGGCTCGAACTGGGAAGAATGACGATTTTGACGCGTTCCACAGAAGCCAAGACCACAATTGATGGTTTCAACTCATTTTATTAGAGACCATGACGATCGCTTCGTGGCTGTTGACTCATTTATCCCCTGGCATTTATTAGAAACGCTACCGTAGCCCACGTCCCTTTCTGATCCCTCTCTGAATCGGACCATGGAGATCCATACATGAATACGCACGATTCCAATCTTCATAAAACCCGTTGACCACATTCTCTTGATGAGCTGGCAATGTGGTTGGTCACAATGCTCATGCTCAAGATGTAGACATTGGAAAATTCCGAATTCGCCCCCAAAGTGTGGCCGAGTTATTGGTCCCATTCAGCCGTGCCACTCCTTTTGTGGGCTCTCTCTCTGTAACGTTTTCATTCCTGTTGAGTCGGACCGATAATCTGATGATTGGGATCTCTTCTCGCTTTGGACAACGGTGACTTGAACAATGGCGAAGAATCTTCCACGGATGACCAAGATGAAAATCAGGGGAGCAGGAGGAGGGATCTCAATAACAATGGGACGCGTGTCCAAGCTACTCTTTTAATGCAGATCTCGAGTTCGATCGGAGTAAGGTGCACGAGAGTCGAGAGGGGTGTGCCACATTCATCTAGATTGGCCAGTAAAGACAACTAACCCAAAAGGTGCTCTGAAGAATCAATCTACGCTTGCTATAGAGGTTCATCAGCCTTTGCGGATAGACCACATAAAAGGGGATCGAGTCAATGATCCACATCTCACACCTCGAGACCACGGGGTTCTGTGAGGGATGGACTAAAGACTACAGTGTGGCCGAAAGCGAGAGAAAGCAAACATTGCATTATCTAAAGCCAACTTGGGTAAATACCCTAAGGCTCTCACGCACAGTGTACCGTATACACCCCACGGAATTCTAGCCAACCTCCACTAAGAACAAATCGAGAAAGATGGAGTTTGATAAAATTCCTAGACAAGCTTTTCAAGGAAGTAAGCCATTTTATATCCTGATTCACAATGCGGACATGTTTTTTCGGTCCAAACTAAATATGAATGACTGCATGGTTGGAATTTGCGGATCCTTCGTTGGGAAGAGAGGTGGTTCCATCTCAAAGGAGCATGTGGTCCAACCCTTCACCTTTTTTTCCACCGAGCAAGTCTGGCAAAGACAGGAGTGAAATCGAATTATGAAACCTGACTGAGAAAAAAAATCCCCAAGAGACCAAGAACACAATTTGCAATTTAATGCCATAAATTTGCTCGTGACTCTTCTACCGGGTGCGCATCATGATGGTGTTCCAAATACGGATCAGGGACCAAATTTTAGTCACATCCCTAAAACTTCGATCAGCCACTTGAAAAAGGTACAGTACAGTATATATGCAACATATATATCAAAATGGGAAAGATCCTCTTTTCAACTTGATCTATGCTTGGTATCGATCATTGGCCCAATCGATCGGCCAAGAGGGCATCTCTGCCCCGCTGACAAGAATTTGTGTCCCGCTGATCCCAAATGAGATTTGGTGACAAATTTGAAATTAGAAAAGAGAGAAGCACCCACCACCAAAACCGGCCAGACAGACACAGAGACACGAGAGACAGATAGACAGATAGTCAAGCCAGTTCCACCCGGCAAAACCTTCAACGATGAACCTTGATGGTGAAATTTATGAGGCCGAATCTGTCAAGCTATCGAACGCTTTGGGAATTCCCGAAAAATTTACATTTTTCCTTTGTGTTTTACTGGACTTCTTTCCCGTTTTCTCTATACTTTCACTCTAGTTGACAGGGGAAGCCAGTCCGAGATGACAGGTTTTGTGGGGAATCAAGAATCAAAATTGTCCCCAAAACATACCCCAGGAAGAGCAATTGAAGGGACTCTTCGGAGGCTGTCTGTTGGAGGGATCCAGGGAATTAGTGAGCACAGTCACAGATGGAGATGACAGTTTGGCTTTTCTTTGTTCCAACTTTTCGGTCCTCTGACTCTTCTGCCAAGAACTCGAGGCTTAACCTGGTGGAGGGTAACTGTTTCACAGACAACTTAACTATCTCAATGTTGCAACAAACGAAGTGAGGAATTTGAAACCAATATTATGGGCTCAATAGAATATTTCGGGGGAGGGGTGGGGGGTGGGGGGGGTGGGTTCTCCTCTCAAGACCCTTTTCTACATTTTAGAGGAACTTCATTTAGATGGATGAGCGATAGAGGAATATGGAGGAAAATTTTCACTACAAGCCCGGGATGTGAGGAATAGTAAAAAGATGCGATCGCGGGATAGTGAAGGGGAGACTACGATTGGGAACTGCTCTAAATTGTACGGATATTGTACGACCCTGGGGAGCAACAAAAGACCGAGCCAAATGTCATATTTTGGAAGGAAATTGCCTCCCTTGGTCAAAAGATGGAGAGCGCTCCAGGGTCTCCAACATTGTTGTACTTTCGTTTACCGTAAGCCTAGAGCCTCATTCTTGACCACAAGCTTTCAAAATATCGAGCATGTGTGACGTTATGAATTTCCACTTAAAAGACGTTAGCCTTTAGTGAAGGGAAAGTGACAAAAAAAAAAATCGGAAATGCGTGGTGATGAGGTTACGTGATAAATAAAGGCACAGTCCGTCGGAATATTTGCATCCTTGATGAAATGTAAGCTATTCTTTAAATGCGATGGAAATCGAAAGGCGAATACAAAAATACTTGGGCGAAACACTGTGAGTGGATGTGCCAGATTGCAATGATTCACTAAAAATGATTCAGATCTTTTGTTTATGAGTTGTATTCCGTTCTGAAATAAGTTTGAGGTAAATTGTATTGATGGACTACAAATCTTTCATAGCCACATAGAAACTAAAAGTTTCGGTTGAGGAGCGTTCAACTCAAAACTAAAGTAGCTTGACCAAAAATCCACTTAACTGCGGGCCAAATTTTGAACGTCACAAACCTCATTAAGTATCGCTGAAAATGATATCAAAATTTTGGTCCGTCACTAGTAATAACAATAGCTTCCTTTGATCACAAAAAAAAACAATTTTGAATTTTGACCCCGGTTTTTTTCAAGAGATAGATATCATTTCTAGTTTGTCCAAGTAGTAAGAATAAGGGTTGTATTGAAATGAAAGTTAATATTGTCTAACTATGAAACCATTACGAAGATCTCAAAAGATGACTGCGCTATTATCTTCCATTTCATCTTCTATAAAATCATTTGTTGTCTAATGACAATCACTGAAATTTGTCGGTTGAAAAGAACTCAATTCATAAACCAAAATCACCGAGCGTAAAATTATTGACTCCAGGAACCCTTTGAAGAACCTGAAATTCGACAAAGATATCTCTTATTTCTAACCAAAATGAACTTCCCTCAAATTTTTTCCTCGCTTTCAACAATAGTATGTCCAGTCAGACAAAACCTGGCTTTGGTGTGCAAACAAGTAGGCTTTTGCAAACCTGAGCCTTGAAGATAACCAACGAAACTTATGATCAAAATCTTAATTCGTTGGCTTAGTGTTGGTGAGCTACTTAAACTTTTGTCATCATCATTTAGAAACGATCCACGTTACATGTAATGTAACCAAACGTGGCTTACTTTTAACGGAAACATTTTGAGACAGTAAGAGTGGCTCCTGTCAATTCAGTAGGCCATATTTGACGGGAAGACCGTCCAAAGTTCTTAGAATTTTATGGTAACCGGACAACTCGACCCAGGGGACAGTTCGACCCAATTGTCCGCCGGATCACGTTGCCTATGGTCGAGCTGTCCGTTGGATCGAGTTGTCCTTGAACCGAATTTTACTGCAACCATCTACAAAAAAGTGCTAAGGATTACATTCCCAGTAGAGTGGAAGAAGTTCGCAAAAAGCTCCATGTTTCTTGTATCTGATGGTGCATGATTAGGCTTAAAAGCAAGCCAGGAAATTGTGTGTCAACAAGTGAGAGGTCAGTTGGACTGGCAAAGAAATAAGTAACGTGTTGGTGATTTTGAGAATATGGCTTTATTTTGTTCATTTTGGAATGTTATTCGTGTTGCTTGATGACACACTACCTATGATTCAAGTGTTGACATGGATGCTATCTGGAAGTACGAACCGGATCTCAAAATCCGGTTCCAATGAGAGCATCTCGTATAAATAGACTTCAATTTTGAGTTCTTGTACTCCGGGCTACAAGAACCTAATAGCACGCACGCTTTTTGATCACTTTGCTTAAATATTGAGACAGTTAGATGGACAAGCAATAAATGGGTGCATGTGGTGTTGGATTAGCGGAATATAAAACGTGATGAACTGATGATACAAAAAAGCCCCAATTACGGGACAATAGGTGGTGATAATGCTTTGTTACCATGGACAAGTGGTCTTATGAGAAAGTGGGGATTAATAGATATCATGGGCACACAAAAAGGCAATAGAAAACGCGAGATTCCTAAGGAAAAGTACAAAAAAGGTATGGCAACATCTTGGGGTTTTTCGAGGAACTTGTTCCAAAATTCAAACCATTCCGACACAGAGCAGAGCCACTGGTGCAACTGCATTGGATCAATGGTTTCTGGTTCAGCATGAATTTAAAAGGACCTTATGAGGAAGACGAGGGACGTTGTGTAGTGGGTTATTTGGCAACGGGCTCGCTCTGATGTGGGAATAATACATGACGAATCCGAACAATGGATCGACCTTTCAGATCAATCTCTCCTCTGGCGGCAATTTCAGCTTGAGCTCCTGCAATTCCAATCGTGGAGCATTGAATTCCTGCTTCTGAGGGCTGTAGGTTCCGTAGAGTGATCGCTTCTTTTTGGCCATGGACACAAAGACCAACAACGCGACCAAAGCGAAGAACATGAAAATACCGACGAGCGGGGCTCCAATGTAGATCAGATGACGAGCGTCACCGACATTCGTGGGCAATGGGGACGGTTCGGGAATCTGAAAGAATGTGAATCATATTTATCCGTGGGAACCATAAGCGTGTCTTCATGGTGAACCAAATGCGTTTCATTAGGGATCAAAGCATGCAATAGGTGGAGGGAATTGTGAGTGAATGAATCATGCCCAAACCGTAGAAACGTGCAATTCAACCAACCGCAAGCTGTGCGTAAGTTTCCAACCCAAAACCAAAATAAGGTGAAATAAGCGAGAGAACCAAAGTAAATCCAGATGGCTGTGATAATAGCAATACTTTATGGGGAAGGGGGCGTACCAAGAGGGGAGACTCTGTGGGAGTGGTTTTTGTTAGGGTAAGCGTATCACAGTCGAGATTGTGGATAATATTTAGGCACACGGTGTGGAAGTGATGGTGGTGGTGGTAGTGGAATCATCAACCTCTAGATCAACCTCTCCTCCGGCGGGGGTTTGATAATATTGTCCAGTTGTAATCGGGGCGATGTAAGCTCTTGGGAGGCGGGCTTATATTTCCCTTCGGACTTGCGCTTCCTCCGTGCCATGACCAGGAAGATCAGCAAGCCCATGATGGCAATGAACAAGAGCCCGCCCACCACGGGGCCCACAATCAAGGCGATATCACCAGCACGACGAGCAGCCTGAACAGAATCACGATGGTAGAGGGAATCGAATGGTTTACATATTTCTCGGGGAACCCCATAGGCATGCGCTCATCACGAAAGCTTGAAGCCACAGGGGATATACCGGTGCAGTCTCCCCAAATTTGAAGTTTTTCCCCCAATTCGTACATATAATCATATGTATGATTAAGGACAATATACACTTATTTCAGCGACAATAGAAACTTGGACTATCGTAAGAGTTATTGCTCAAGAAAGATGCCAGTCTTGTCAGATTGCTTGGCATTTCATTAAAATTCCTTTGGCCAAATTCACGAATCCGTCGATTATTTCCGATTATTCCGAATATTCATTCATTACCTGCTGGGTGCAATTCAAGCCGGTCCAATCCTGGGTGCAATTACAAGTGTAGAAAGGCTCTTCATCACAAGCCGGGACGCATACACCGTCATTGAAGCATAGGTCAACATCCTAAAGATAAGCATCGATATCACTTTTAAAATAGGTAACGAGAAACTTCAAGTTCGAACATACCTCCAAACATGGATTGCTTCTTTGGCAGTTAGTGCCGCAGAATCCGGCATTACATTGGCACTCGTAACTCCCCAACGTGTCTCGGCAGTCTCCATAAACACAAGGATTAGCCAAGCACTCATTGATGTTTTCCGAGCACGTTTGTCCACGGAACCCGGTTCCATTGCAATTGCACTCGAATGCGTTCACCTGATTCGAACATTGGCCTCCATTCTGGCACGGCTCAGACGCACACTCATTGATATCTTCGTCACAATTGGTACCCGTAAAACCGGGCATGCAATTGCATCGGTAATTCTAGAAAGAAAACGAAGACAGTCTCGGTGAAGCTTCAATCTATCCTTCCGTGTCAACATTCACTTACAAGTCGCGAATGGTCCGAGATACAAGTGGCTCCGTTGAGACAAGAGTCAGGGAGCTCCTCGCAGAAGTCCCGCTCCTTCTCACAATCCTCGCCCTTAAATCCAGGCGTACAATCACACACATATTGGTTGTTTGAGCCCGAGAAATAACTCGCCCCTGGACGACAAGTGGCTCCGTTTTGACACGGTCTCTGATCGCAAGTCTTGATCTTGAGCTCCTCGCAGTCCTTGCCGATGTACTTGTCGGAGCATTCACAAGTGTAATTACCCGGTAGGATGGTCTGAGTGCAGATACCGCCATTCTGGCATGGAGCCGCCACACACTCGTCAAAGTCGACATCGCACCTGAGATAAACGGTGGCAATTAGCATGATACATATTGGAGAAAGAAGAAAAAAGCTGAATAGGCTACTTACAGCCATCCAGTCCATCCGGGGGTGCAATTGCACGTGTAGTTGGCGACGCCGTCAATGCAGATGCCATTGATACAACGGCTCTCAGTGCATTCGTCGATATTGGTGCTACACCAAGGATCCTCAAAGCCTCGAGGACACGAACATTCGAAAATCTCGCTGGGATCTGTGCAATCTCCTCCATTCATACACTCATCTTGGTAACACAATTGGCAGTCTTCATGAATGGATTCGGAGGATTCAACGGTGAATCGTCGTTTGGTTGTGACATTCTTAATTTCCACGTCAGTGTAGAAGGGGAGCAATAGTCCGGCTACACGAACTTCCCCCACACAACCGCGGAAGTAATGGTTTTCGATGGAATTGGAGAAGGGACTCACTCGGACATCGATGGGGAAATCTTCAGCGGTCACGCCCACGGCATAAGCATCTCGCTCATTGGGTTGGGCAGAGCTTCGCCCTGATCCAACAATCACATCCGCTTGCGGCAAGTACGTACTCATATTCACGTACGAGTCCAAGGAAAGCTTTTTCCTTTGAGAGTCGTCAAGATAGGCCGTGACCACACCATCAGCCTCGAATATCAATTTGACCTGCAACGTGGTTAAGCATTCAAAAATAAGACCCGTGCTAATAGAAACTGTGCTCCTTAAACAAACAAGGTTTACCGTGTGCCAGTTGCCGTCATTGACACCATAGCCAAACACGTCAGTCCGGATTTCGGGTCCTTGTTCGGGAATATCGATCTCGAGCTGCTCACCGGCAACACCAATCTTTATATCCTTGCCCTGCATTTCATTCAGTCCGATGATATGAATGAGGGTGCCGTTGAACTTGGTACGGAACACGGCCATAACCTCGTTGGGTAATGGACCAAGAGTGACACGTTCTTCTTCGGTAACGTTGAAGACGGCTGAATAAGTCAGGGTGGAGTTCTCGCCGTTGAAAGTGGCATTACTGATACACTCATGCCCGTAGTCCAAGGAAACACATTGACTATTTCCAGGGCAGGTAAACCAATAACAGTATTCCATTTTCTCGCAGTTCCTTCCCATGAATCCGGGGGTACAATTACATCTACGGGTAAGAAATAGGTCGAGTCACCTCAAGAATACAAGCTAATATCGTATGACATCATCAAAAGGTATGTATAAGACTTACGTGTAATCGTTCCACGTGACTTCACAAGTACCCCCATTTTGGCAAGGATCCACAGAGCAGGTGTCGTCTGAAACCACGCCCTTTTCCACACTCACCAGCGACACTTGGCCAATTGATTTAGGATGGTGAATTCCATCTTCGAATTCAAACTGAAACAGCTCCACAATCCGGGTCACATTGCCACCATCTCCGATTTGAACATCCTGAATGATGCCTTTGAAGTAGCGTGGGGATCGTTCGTTGGGCAATGCGGGTTGGGGGGCAGTCGTAGCTTGTCGCCTAAATCGCATCTGAGCCATGACCGGTGATGCTGAGGGCGTTTCGGACTCTTGACCGAATTCCTCGGTGAGATTTTCCTCAATTGCCGATTTCGGGCTTGTGGGTGGTTCAGGTACCTCAGATGAGCTCGACGATGTGGATGACGATGCGGAGACAGAGGAGGGAGAGACTAATGTATCTGTGGGATCAGATTCTCCTGGTGGGAAGAACGATCTGGGAGAGACCAATGTGGTGAATTCAGATTGGACCGAGTTGAGTTGTTCCTCGTTCGAGGCGAGGGTAGTGGTCAGCTCGTCTTCTTCGGGTTCGTTGGTCGCATTTTCTTCCTCCGCAAACGAGGTTATTGTGGTGGAGCCCGAAGTGGTCGGGTCATCTCTGGACACGCTTACGAATTGAGCAAGTTCGTTGGTGGTTGTGGCTGAGGTGGAGGTGGTGGCCGGGTTGGTGATCGGTTCAGTGGTGGGAAGATTGCCCAAGTAGACTTTCTTGGCCACAAACTCTCGAATAGAAGGAATCTCGTGATTGATGGACACGGTTTCGTTGACCTTGACCATCAGAGAGTTGTTCATCCGGACCACACGGATAAAGTGCCGATATCCATCGGAAAGATTGACCGTATAAACTTGGAAACGCTCTGGTTTGGTATCAAAATACACGTGGACCACCAGGTTTCCATCCGAGAGTCTTCCCGTGATGTATGATTGAGTGGGGTGATCGATTTCTGAGCCGATGTAGAATATGAAACCTTGACTCTCTCGAGTTCGGATAAACATGGAGATGTCCACGACCGAGCGATAGATTCGGGGATTATCGATATTCACCACTGCCAAACTGTCCGTGGTGTTTTCGTAACCGAACGTGCCTCCAATGTAATCTAGGATACGGAGAATTGATTAGTATCCCCCCAAGCTTGTTGATCTGTTAATAATCTATGAAAATAGCATCTTCTTACTGTATTGACAGGAAGGCCCCAAGAACGGTCGATGACAAGAGCACTTGTACTCACTCCACAAATCCGTACAATATCCATTATTTTGACAGGGGTTCGGATCGCATTGTTCAACTCTTGGGCATCCGGGAGTGGTATTGATCTGTTCTACATCGCGTCCAACTCCATCCTTGAAATCTTCCTCTGTGATTTTCATGTCGTTGACCACAATATCCTGGATGCATCCGGTGAAGGAGGGCACGTTGTTGGCCAAAATCTGTTGATCTCGAACGATCCCGCCCAAATAAGTATTAAAAAACACGGTATCGTTCTCTCCAGTTGGATTGATGGGTTGGGTCGCTTGCAATCGATCGTTGACGCCCAAGGTCAAGTGGGAGGAATTAACGGCCACATACACTTTTTGCCATTCGGTATTGTTGAGTTGGTCTCCGATGATAATACCCTCATATTTGCTGATCAAGTTCGAGTGGAGGTTCAACTTTCCTTGGCGCAATTGAAGACTGAAGTGGGTCAGGCCTTGTCCAATGGCCACAAGACCATTGCCCAGAGTTGTTCGGAACTTCATATGCAATTCGTATCCCTCAGACCTAAGTTTGGATGTCAAGAATTAATGCGGACTAAACATTGTCTATTGCAGAAGTCCATTCAACTTACCTATCCGATGGAACTTTGATGAAGGACTTTCCGTTGAGTGAGAACGTGGTCCGGCTTTGACATCGGAGACCATCAAATCCGCTGGGACAACTGCAATTGGCTCGATGATCGTTCTCACCAATCAACCAAGGGGTGCAGGTGCCACCATTGAGACAAACCACATCTTGGCACCCGGTCAAAGCCACCGAACAATTCTTTCCACCCCAACCGGGCTCACAATTGCAAACGAAATCCGCAATTCGATCTGATCAAGTGATGAAGCGTTAATTTGTATTAGAGCCCCCCGGGATTGTCGGAATATTGGGGGTCTTCACTCACCTGTGCAGGATCCATGCTGGCAAGGCTGATAACGGTCGCATTCGTCGATCTCAAATTCGCAATTCTGCCCTTCGTAGCCATCGTTGCAAACACAGAAGTAATGAGCGATTCCGTCTTGGCACTCCCCATGGAGACAAGGTGAGTTGGCACACTCGTCAATATCAATCTCGCAATTCGAACCTGATTCAAAAGAAGAGGAAAGAAATTGTTGATGATGTCGAAGATGATAGTGATGATAACCAAATTCAAATTCCAATGACTATTGCAGTTCATGTTTGATCATGATCGTGACACTTCTTGGTACACACATCTCATCCCATCCCAATATCGTGACATTTGCAAGCTCACGCTTGGTGTCTAAAACCACTTGCTCTGAATTTAATCGCCAGAGTGCATGGTCATCTTGATTTATAATCCTTGTGTCTCACCTTCGTATCCGGGCAAGCAACTGCAAACATAGCCATCGGCATCGAAGTAGCTGAACGATTGGTTGAATCCTTCTCTGACGTCCTCGGGGAGTTCAGCCATCACTTCGGGCCGATAGAGCGTCATATTTGACATCTCGAAACAGAGAGCCCCATTTTGGCAAGGCCGATCCAAGCATTCCGAGAAGTCGATCTCGCAATTCTTGCCTTTATAGCCACTGAAACAGGCGCAATCGTAGTCGTTGATCCCATCCGTGCAAGTGGCATTGTTCTGGCATGGTTGAGGCTCGCATTCATCAATGTTCGTCTCACAATGGGTGCCTTCGAACCCGGTTCCGTTACAGAGACATGTGTAGGAGTTGATTCCGTCCAAACAAAGGCCCCCATTCAGACACGGAGCAGGCTATTCATACGAGCAGGCAAGCAAATACACAAGGATTAAGTTGAGGAAATGGAAAGTGTTGCTGGCTACTGCCACTCAATGATTGACGCAATTGTTTGAGAGTTTGGATTTCTCCAGCATCTGCACCGGAAAAGGAGAAACCACAATGCCTTCCTTACCTCGCATTCGTCGATGTTAATTTCGCATCCCAAACCCGTGAATCCGGGAATACAGGTGCACGTGAAATCGTTGATTCCGTCCAGGCATGTTCCTCCATTCAAACAAGGTTCTGACTCACATTCATCGATGTTGACTTCGCAATTTATCCCTGTAAAAACATGAGGAACAACTAATGTTAAACTTTTAAAGTAGAGGTTTTTGGAGATTACTTTGAATTTTCCGCAACTTCAGATAGAGGCTACAACCAAAAAGCACGGAATAGATCAGAGCCAATATCACTGAACCAATCAGACAATGGTGAACAAATTTATGGCAAGTGATAGATTCACTTGGGTTGTTAGCATTATTTTCAATCGAAGACAAGGTGTGGTATGGAATCGGATGCAGGAAATCGTGCATATTCTCGTTAGCTCCATGCCTCAGTAGGCCCTTGGAAAGGATGGTGCTATGAAACTCAATCAGGGCACCATCTGGACTAGTCACGATCAAAATTAAGAGGTTCTCCTGAGCCATGTTGGTGGTCGTGAACGCTCTGATTAACCCACAATGGATGACAATGTTCAATTTGAGGTGAATTCAGTACTTTGTCTGTCTTTTTGGACCTCTACTTTTGATGAGTGGAGCTTAGTCCAAATGCAAAGTGATGACATGCCAGAAATGAATCCGTCAGTCACATAACTATGCTTCCATGCCGAAGAAATGGCTATCTTGCGAGATTAGTATCTCTATCCTATCAATCTTGCTACCATCCGAATTGCTCGATCAAGAATATGAGTGCATGCTTACCCGAGAATCCAGGTGGACAGACGCACTCGTAAGCATTGATTTGATTAGTGCAATTTCCGCCGTTTTGACAAGGTCGCGAGAGACACTCGTCGAATTCGTGATTGCAGCGAATCCCAGAGAACCCGGGACGACAGAAGCATTCAAAGGATCCCGCCGTGTTTCGGCAAATCCCGTTGTTGCACAGATTAGCATCCAAGGCACATTCGTCAATGTCGTCCGAGCAAGTGGCTCCATCCCAACCTTCGGAGCAATTGCACAAGAATCCGTCCTTAAGGTCCACACACGACCCATTGTTGGAACAGGGGCTTGAGAGACAGTCGTCGATCTCTTGAGTGCAATTCTCGCCCGCAAACCCTTGGGGACATTGACACTCGTATTGGGCCACCAGATCAACGCACACCTTGTACGAGGGGCACTCTGCATTGAGGCAATCGTCGATGTTGTTCTCGCACCTGAGGCCCTCGAAACCTGATTACAACAATAATGTATTAGTTTAACAAGAAAGTTAATGGAAAAATCAGAAAGTGATGGCACTCACCATTGGGACATTCGCAATAGAAATCGTTGTCCGGATCACGATAATCCTTGGTCTTCTGACACGGAGCTCCATTTTGGCACGAATTCACTGCACAAGGATCGTAAGGCGTGTCGCAAATGGCACCCATGAAGGTGGACGTACAAGCACATGTAAAATTTGCCACACCATCGGAGCACGTGGCCCCATTCTGACACGGATTCGAGGCGCATTCGTCGATATCAGTCTCGCAGTTCAGGCCTAATAACAAGAGTGAAAAATCGATTTTGAATTAGGTGTCCTTGACTCGAGTAGAAACCTTCATCATGAATGCAATCAAAAAATGCCACTGGCCCCGAAAAAAAACACCATCCCCCCAACCAAACGAACATTTGCCTTTGTTTTGCTTGTCCGAACGCTTAGAGGCCTAAATATTGGGTCGGATGCCATCAGTATACAACCTCTACAAAGGACGATGATGCTAGAAGCTTCTCTAAATAAAGGGCATTCATCAAGCGAAAGGTGAAATCGAAGACACGAGCTCGTGATCTATGGATGTGATTCAATGCAATCGGAGCCCAAGCATGCACCTATCATTTCGGCGATTTCAAGTCATCCTCTCTTTTGTAGACATAACATGAAATGCAATATCTCTATCAATTCAATTCCATTCAAATACAGGCCTAATCCCTCGGGCTTGATTGCAAAGACGATTGCTTAGCTATGTAAGAGAATAGAGCAACACTTGAGGGTCTTTAACACAAACCATGTCATGTCACGAAATGATTACCTGTGAATCCAGGTTGACAGACGCAGAGGAATCCGTTGCTCTGATCTTGGCACGTGGCTCCATTTTGACACGGATTCGAGGAACATTCATTGATATTCACCTCACAATTTGGACCCGTCCATCCAGGGTCACAATTGCATTTGAATCCTCCAGGCTAAGGGTAAAAGAAAGAAGAAAAGATTGCTTTTATAATAATAACAACGCAATAACTGAACTTCAGGTTTCAAGGCTAATGACCCAAAATGAGGCACTTCAAAGACACTGCACTTCCTCTCCTGAGAGCCCATCCATCTCTATGCATATAAGGCTCATGACCGCAGAGTACCTGCACTCACCCTATGTAAGTACCGTACGTACCGTACTTGCAGTACGCAGAGCGTATGAACAGTAGGTTTATGTGCCTTGCGATCTCGCGGTAATTTCAGGGTGATTTTATGACCATAAACGTCAGACCCAATGCAAAAGCCGCGTCTCAGATGAGTGGGAAAGATAGTCCACCCCTGTCTGCCATCAGCCTAAACGTTTCCCCATTTTGATCCAATATACTCACGTAGTTCTGGCAAGTGCCACGCAAACAAGGAGCAGTCTGACACTCATTAATGTCTTGCGAACAAAACTCGCCCGTGAACCCTTGGGCGCATTCACACTCCACGGATTGCGGCTCGGGCAAGTTGCGGCAAGTGGCTCCATTCTGACAAAGATTTCCAGCCAGGCAATCATCCGTGATGATCTGGCAAAGATCACCGGCAAACCCAATGGGACATGAGCATTGATAGAAGTCTGTGCCAGGTTGGTTGGAACACACGCCTCCATTAGCACATGGCACAGTGTTGCAATCTTGAGACGCTGAGCACGGCGTGACGGGCGGGTTACCTGGAATCAAACGGACAAGGCAAATCAATATCGACTCTGATCATCAAGATTAGTCGCCTGAAGAGTAAAAAAGTCCTTTCAAGGTAGAGAGGCTCTTGTGTATCCATATGTACTTTACAAACGAGTCGCCCCTGTATTAGCACAATGGTAGAGGCCTGTGAGAGGAGGAAAATCTTATCTGACTGGCCAACAAAGCCAGGAAATGCTCATCAACCAAGATCTTACAACCAGATAGCTTCCAAGTCGACTAAGCGCAGCTAATCTATTGTACATGTTTATTTAAAAGAATCTTATGCATGAAAAGCCAGGCATGCTATTGCCACTCTCAAGGAACGTTCGCAGGGTTTCCATCTCCCACTAGAAGTCAAACTAATCAGTGTCACGGCATTCGCTCATTAGATTATTTTCGGTTACTTGAACAACCCAATGCTTGAGAGGTTCTTTTTTGTGGGACGACAAATTTGGGTTAACGAGCAATTGTTAATTAAAAAGGAGGGCTCCCTGTCTCAGACGGTGCTCCTCAAATATATAACGGAAAATGGAAAGAAGCTATCGAGGATGATGACAGGCTATTTTTGATCTCGCTCTGATGGTAGTGTTCAAGTGAGTACGAACCCTGCACAAAGCGACGAAGGCGACGAACATCCAGAATGAGTGACATGAACGCGTCTCGAAAAGAGACCCGAGGCCAACGCTCGTATCGAGTCGACCATCTTTGGATCAGCACACCCAATGCCACTCCAGCCAGAGTCGAGATTTCTTATGTTACAACTGTAAGTGTGACTGAGTCTGGGTAGGTGTGTGTGCCTGAGTGTACAACCACTTGAGTTCAAACATATCAGGAAAGAGAAGTTCTGCTCGGTCGAGGAGAAAGTGCGTATTCGACGTAGCTCTATCTCTCTTTCCCTTGAAATTCGGGCCCCCAAAACATTTCGAGTGGAAGGAGCATTGTACTAGTAGGCCAATGTACTTGGGGCCCTTTTGCTAGAAAATGAATGATGCCCCCACTGAAATCATAATTGTAATCCTGGGGTTCGTGAAGAGTTTTGACAATCCCAAACGACGAGACGGTATCAAATCCATAGAAATGGGCCATTTCAATCAAAGCATGATGCTATTTGGAACCACCACAGTTAGCTCTTTGTGTTCAGAGTCTACGAGATGGTGAGGAAATGCAGAGTAACTCTTTTCCACGTTGAAGGCCAACTTAATGGCTTTTGCCAACACAATACCATGGTAAAAAGATCTAGTTTATTTGATCCGGTTTGTTCCGGAAGTGTTGCTGGACGTAAACAAGGACAACGAATTCGCATTTGAACCAATGAATAGTGATTTCACGCCTTGATTTCCCTAATTAGGTGCGAAAACTCCCCCTTGGAGAACGCCATCTCCACCAGTTGGCTCTCGTTACTCCCCAATTCAAACTCAGCGAACGTACTCAAAACCTTGACCTTAATCGCATTGCAAGTGGAAAGGGTGCCCCCAAGCGCAAGGTGGTTGGTTATACGAGCCCTATCCTTTATGTTTTGTATGTATCTGAGAGTGCTATTATCTCATGCCAACCTACTTTGTCAAACTCGTGGTCCCAAAGCGTGATGTTTACAGAGCAAATTCATAATTTAAGATGACACTTTGAACATATGGGAAGTAGTATGGAGAGATTAATAGTTGACTTGGCCATACCAGCGAATCCTTGGATGCACTCGCAACCATATTGAGAGGTACTGACGTTGAGACGACACTCCGAGTTGTCCGGGCAATTGAGGGCCTCGCACGGGGGGATTTCGCATCTGATTCCAGTGAAGCCCTCGGGACAGCTACAACGAGCAATGTCTTCGATCGATTGGTAGAAACACTCGCCTCCATTCAAGCAATAGCCATTGACACATGGATTGCCCACCGTATTAGTCGTGGCCACGGTCACTGCCCCACTGACCGCAGTCTGTGGAGAAAGAAAAAGGACATATCAGCATAGCAAATATAGAAATGGTTCGATTTCAAGAGGCGTAGAGGCAGAAGAAAATGATGAACGATCGGGGTACTGATTTAAGTGCCAAAAACCAAATGAGTGAGAGAAAGTTGCGCCCATAAATTGCTACCGCTGTAAGGTCTACGCCGATAAGCTGTTTCACGATTGTGGCGTAACAATCAGCCATTGGCTTGTCTACACTCCGTGCATGGAGAAATACTATCTCGCAAATTTGCCCCCTACTTTGCATCATGAAGTAATTTGTCTTACGAAAAAAGTCCGCAGCCCCGTATAATTATTGACAGAAAGCAGTTCTTACATTAACACTACGTACGAGCCTACACTTAAGTATTCTTAAGGAACAGTGTTCCAATTATGAAGTCACAAAGCGACGCCTTTCTTTTCGTCGCACAGGAAACCATTTCGTGTTTGGTGGTAGAGAACCAGGTACGACACAACAATCCAAATGTGGCTTGTCTTGATAGATAACCCGGATCTGGCAGAATAAAGGAATTCTCAAGAACAGTGGTTTGCCCATGTGAACAACAAAACGAGATTCAAGTGGGGAGGCTGACTCATCATTCACTCAAAAGACCCACAGCTTTGAACCCATCCATTTGATGCAAATAGGTCTTAGGTGATATGAGCTGGAGAGTGACGACAGTATACTCATAATAATGTATTAAATATGCACAAGAGGATGGTGCATGAGACAGACCCAAAATCTAACTCTTTCATGAAAGAGCCGATTGCATAAGTCTTGAATCTAGACTTGGAAGATAAAGCGGAGGTGTACGAACAGTTAACCCATGTCATATCACTAAACGGGTAAACGGGTTTCAAGGGAACGCTGGTTAGGTTTGAAAAGCTTTTGGTCGTTTGCCGATCCTTTGGATTAATACTTGGAGAAAACAATTATGGCTCTTCTTCAAAAGTTGGTCTTTGAATCAGCCACAAGGTTGAGGTTTGAAATCGAGCGTGGTGAATTCTAATTTCAGGCCAACTCTTTCAAAAACCTTGGGGCTCACAAAAAGTAATATTTTATCTGGTTGACATTTTGTCATGTCGGCGGTGCTTTTGCAAAATTGTATTTGATTTTCAATCAAGGCATTTCCGGACTCTGTAATGATCCACCAGTTCCAGTACAATATGTGCCTCTACCTCACAAGAGGTTGGTTGGCTGGCTGGCTGGCTGGCTGGCTCTCAGTTCTATTTCAACTCTGTTGTCGAGCAATGTTCATTCAAGTCTCGCATTTCAATGCATTTTCAGGTCAAATCTCTCCCCTCAATGCTCGTTTTCATTTTCCAGCGTGTTGAATTTCTGATCATTCACCAACCCCTTTCCAGCACAAAATATTCAGGATGGTGGGAGGTTTTTGTTATATCCCCTCGACCCCTCGCCTAATCAGATCAAAATAGAGATTCCGTGGTAGGTACCATCAGCAGGTAGAAGACTCATCCAATCCATGATGGTGGGCGTTTGGAGGTGGAAAATGATGATTATGACGACGAGTTACCTATCTAATCATGAAATACACTAAACGCTAGAGTTAGAACAGCGTGAACTGGATATATGAACTGTAGATCCTTCCCATGTCGTACTTGCAGTACGCACACACACACATACACACACAATTTGAGTTCAGGGAGAAAAATTATATCAGGTGTACGAGGGTAAAAACGAGCGTCTACATTTTTCGGGGGCAAGAATCCTCCTGGCCCAGTTTTTTCCCCTCTCCTTAGCCTCTCCAGGATATCTCTGTATCATTAGGTCAGACCTCCGCTTGGAAACAAAGATGAAGGGCTCCAGACATTGCTTTTGAAACAAAGAAACTTCCCTTACCACCCTAAAAGGACCCACTTCCTCTCATAATGATAAAAAGTCCCGGTTTTACGACCACCCTGGCCAACAAGCCGGCTGCTCTACTAGGTGCAAGTCGGGGATCTTCTTCGCCCTCTCAGAGGGTGGTTGGACGCACTCCAGGTGCATTATCCTGCTTGCTCGACTTGTGGCCGTTATTTTAGACACACATAAGGTGCACGACCAAATTGTCGTTCAACCAATGCCTAGTGGATGGATATTCAGGACCTAATGGAGGAAGGAAGCTTGCTTGGCATGATCTTTTTAGGTCATTCCTCGGCTGCTTTTTTGAGCGGAGTCCATGGGAAATTAAAGCGTGCAACAGATTACACTTTGAACATTCAGAAGGAGCGACGGTTTAGTTTGAATATGTACCTTGCTTTCTAGCCTTGGCTCAAGAACATAACGTGGACAAGTTTTGCCGTTTTATTTCGCCATTAAGAGCACTTCAAATTGAGTGTATTTGACTTTGCCATACATATTTCGTCAACTTTTATGACTGGAAATGCATTTTGAAATATATTGAGGGCAAGACCTTATAAAACGCACTTCTAAATGCTTGGTTTACTTTACATATATATACTGTAAATGGATTACGAAAGGTTGCAGTCTTTTTGGGAGGCCCTCACTTCGACCTTAATTAAACAAAGGGCCCTTCTCCATTATGGAGTCATTCCCCCGCCCAACATGGTCGTTAATTGTGGTTCCTTGCGAGACCCCAGGCAGGGATTATTGCGCTCTTTGGCGATTACTATCATTTTATATTGATTATGGGCGATTCGTTTTTTTTATTTTTGGTAAATGTCAAGCCACCTTTTAAAACCTTGTCAGTTCTAAAGCACGCCAAGCCGAGAAGTAAACAGGTTCTTGAAGATAACACTTAAACTCGCTCATCTGAAATGACTTTTAGATAGTCAATGGTTGGATGCACTTTTAGCCAATCCCAAAGTACTTGGCTCATGATTGACTGCAGGGAAGCGTTTACACACACCCTCATCATGCCAGAATCTCGAGTGTTCACAGGGATTGAAGACATCCAACATCTATCCATAATTATCATCGTCCACTCATGGGTACAGCAGGTTGCAACCAATCATCCAATACAAAAGGCAAGATGGTAGTAAAGAGCGGTTCGGTGGAAGACCAATAGTTACTCCGTTCAATTGAATAACCGGAGATGACTTGAAGTGATCTTGACCCTGATCGCTATCTTGACCCCCGCGTGAATGAGGCTAGGTAGTTGTATGAGATCTCGACAATTAGAAATGGATTGGTCAGATGAGTGGAGAATGACTTGAAGATTTCGCTTTTGGTGCCAAGACGCTCCAATGAAGACAAAAGGTCACGAACTGTTCGATACCGGGGGCGTGCAATTAAAGATGGCTTGGCAGATTCCCTCCACCATCCACGAATGAGTGCAATTACGAGCATTTTGTATCATCTAGCAACCTAGCAAGCAATGCATGCCAACCTTGGTATTTGAGTCTTGTTAAGCACCGAGCAGGTCTACATACGTACAACAAAAACGTGATGGGCCACCGAACCTAATCATAATTCATTCATCAGCAGTTTTGCCACATTCTCTAATTCAAGGTCTTGCTTCTTCTTCTTCTTCTTCTTCTTCTTCTTCTTCTTCTGCTTCTTCGCTTCACTTTTAATACTGCCTGGCTGTGTCTCCCTCATCCTCTCATCAAACGGTAGTAATGGGGAAGTAAATTTAAGTCTGCCTTGTGATGACCAAATGCACCTTTCTCTTCACTGGTCACGGTAACCTGCTCAAGAATTAAGTAGAGGGGCCGCGGCGAAAAATGGGCGATTCAATTTAAGATTATTCAGGGTTGTTGCGATGCAAGACTTATTTATGGAGCAACTAACACCCACATAAACGGCACTCCCTGATGTTAAACAAGCATCATATTGGTCGAATGAATTAGACCAATTTGAAATACGCTACGGGTATATTTTTGAGTAGACACACGTACCCTATCGAACCAAAAATAAGCAACGTAAAAAACATCCTGTATCTTGATTTTCTTGTTTTCAATCTATATTAAAAAAATCTCCTGTCCACTCTACTCGACTGGCTCTATGAATGTATGTGGAGAGCGAGTGATTATCCTCTTAGCATGAAATCAGTTGAAGTCGAATGCAATTAAGATGTCTGGTGCCGAAAGTCATAACTCCAAATGAGAAGGATAATGCCACAGACGAGGAAGGAAGTTTATTCTTCAGTTATTGGCTCTCCGCAAGTGTATGTATAGTAGAAGCGGGCGTAGTTCGACAAACCGCGGTTCGGTCCCACTAACGGCATAGCGTTTCAAATTACCAATAACGTTCATCAAGCACAACAAATTCTTCTCAGAATGTTTCTTTTTCATTCTCATATTCCAGTGCATTTCTGAAGCCTTTGTCTCTCCTGAACAGCTCAGATGGAGCTCATCAAGTCAAAGAGTAACCAAAATTTACTTTCTCCTACCCATTAGAGTCGGACTGCTGCCTGAGAGCGAATCCCCACATTATGTGCACATCCGCATCAGTTCTAACCAATGGGAAGAAACTCGGGATTTTGCTTCCGCTCATCTGACGCTTCCTCTTATTTGCACGTCTTCCTTGATTCACATTTAAATAATGATATAAAAGGCCCCCTTCCTTGATTCTTTGGCGTCTTAGCTTGGTAGTGAAAAAGGCCGCCAAGTTTTGGGGATGTTCGTTTATTTGATCATCACCTTTTAAACCCAAAAATACGAATGCCTCCATCAGGAGAAAACTGGTTTAGAGTGTACAAAAGGGAACGCACTTCCTAGACTAATTGAGTTGGCGAGTTGGTCAGTGACGATCGGATAATTGCCGCCACAAAGACCCCCCCCAGTCACAGATCAACGCAATTACATATCAAACACCCAATCTCTCTGGAACGTGAGAAATTCGACCACTCTTAGTTATAGTAGATGGAGAATGCATTGAAGGAGGCAAAGCTCTATTGACAAAAAACCGAGGATCAGGAGAAACCTTAGAGTTTGGTGGAGGTGCGAATGATTGAGTGGTGGTAGAAGGTTCTATAAACTGGGAATGAGCAGGTTTGAGACGGTCCAATGTTATCGAATCTCGACGACCATTGTAATCGACGACGAAATATTTTTCATGTCTTTCGAGAACCAAATGTGGGCCAGAATAAGGACGTTGAAGGGATCCTTTAAGTGGTCCTCGCCGGATGTACACAAATTTGGAACTGGACAATGACTTTGGAACAGAGCAAAGGGGGTGAGAATGGTGTAAGACAGGGGGAGCACGGACTGTTGCCATAGATTCTCAAAGACCACGCAGAAATCCCTCTGGAATGTCTGAAGAACGAGTTGATTCAAAAAATTCTCCTGGCAAATGCAGGGAGCAACCATAAACAAGGTCGGAAGGTGAACAGTCCGAATCTTCACGCCAAGCAGTGCGTATGCCCAGTAACACAATCGGTAACTCGTCCATCCACTTTGGGGACTCCAAACGTGCCATCAATCCGGCCTTCAGAGTACGATGAAAACGTTCCACCATCCCATTTGCTTGAGGGTGGTACGCAGTTGTGTTGCTGGAAGAAATTCCCAAAAGAAAAGTGAGGGAAGCCCAAATGCCAGACGTAAACTGGGTTCCACGATCGGATGTTAGATCTCCTGGAACACCGAAACGACTTATCCAATGACGGACCAAAGCTCGGGCGCATGATTCGGCTGTCATTTCTGCCATCGGAATTGCCTCTGGCCATCGGGTAAACCGGTCAACAATGGTGAACAAATATCGCATGCCCTCGCTAATTGGCAGTGGGCCAACTATGTCCACATGCAGAGAATCAAATCTGTGCGTGGGAGGGGTACGATGCTGAAGGGGGGCTTTGACATGACGATGGACTTTCGAGATCTGGCAAGAGTGACACGACTTACACCAATCCCTGACATCTTTCTTCATTGAGTGCCAAACGAATCTCCTTGAAATGGCTTTTAGGGTCGGTCTCGCTCCCATGTGCAAAAGACTATGTATGGCGTCAAATACACGTCTCGTCCATGTAGAGGGAAGAATAGGGCGGGATCGTCCAGTTGATGTATCGCAAAGGATTGTAGCCGAACCAAACGGAACATCTTCCAGAGTCATATTGGTAATAGAGGTACGGTAAGCATGAATTTCATCTGAAGTGGCCTGGTCTAGGGCCAAATGATTGTAATCCACCTCTTGGCAGACTATAGGATTAAATTGAGGTGGACGCGAAAGCGCGTCAGCTACGGCGTTTTCCAGGCCCGCCCGATGCTGAATATCAGTCGTAAACTCCGATATGAAGGAGAGATGCCTTGCTTGTCGGGGAGAACGTTCTGTTAGATTGCCCATTGCGCCCAGAAGGGGCTTGTGATCGGTAAAAATTGTGAAGGCTCTACCTTCAACGTAGTGGCGAAATTGCTTGATGCCAAGATAAACAGCCAAAAGCTCACGATCAAAAGCTGCGTATTTCTTTTCCGCCGACGACAACTTCTTGCTAAAGAATGCTAAAGGTTCCCAATAACCATCTTTGAGTTGGTCTAGAGACCCACCTATGGCGTAGTCCGAAGCATCCGTCGAAATGGAGAGGGGACACTCAGAAATGGGATGATGAAGCATAGTTGCGTTGGCAAGCGCGTCCTTGGCTAAGTCAAAAGCGGTTTGACACTCGTGGGACCATTTGATTGCTTGCCCTTTTCCACTGCAAACTTGGTGGAGGGGATGAATTTTGTTGGCCAGTCCAGGCAAAAAAACGGTGGTAAAAATTCACCATTCCCAGAAACGTCTGAACTCCTTTCTTTGAAGTGGGGACTGGGAACTCTCGAACTGCCCTCACTTTGTCCTTGGTTGGTAAAATTCCATCCACCGAGACGTGGTGTCCGAGAAATGTTAGCTCAGAAACGCCGAATAAACACTTTGAATGCTGCACGACCAAACCGGCACCTTGAAGAGCTCGAAAAACTTGTCTCAAATGATCCGCATGTTCATCTCTAGAAGCACTAGCAACTAAAATGTCGTCCAAATACACGAAGATGAACGGCATGCCTCTCAGCACTCGATCCATTAAACGCTGAAATGTTTGAGCAGCGTTTTTTAAACCAAAAGGCATGCGCAAGAATTCGAAGAGGCCGAAAGGGGTGATCACTGCCGTTTTGGGAACATCTTCCCCTGCCATTGGAATTTGGTGATATCCTCTGGCGAGATCGATCTTGGAGAAAATGCACTTCCCAGACAAATTAGCATTAAAATCTGCAATGTGAGGGATTGGGTACCGATCGTCGGTTGTTACAGCATTCAGACGTCGAAAGTCACCGCATGGGCGCCACGAACCGTCAGATTTTTTGACCACATGGAGAGGAGAGGCCCACGGTGATTCCGAAACACGACATATGCCTAAATTGACCATTTTTTCAAACTCAGCTTTGGCAGCTGTAAGTTTTTCACTTGATAAACGTCGGGCACGGGCAAAAACGGGAGGACCAGAGGTGGATAGATAATGCTTCACTCCGTGCAATGATTCTGCCGGCCCCCGGAAACTTGGGACGGTTACGTCTGGAAACTCGTTAATAATGCGAGCGAACTGAAATCCTCCAGCCTTAATTAAACAAAAGCTTGCAACTGGAACGGTTCCGGGGCTAGTAGGGAGCACTTGCGAGCGATCAAGGTCAATTAGGCGTCGCCCTTTCAAATCAACGGCAAGGTTATTGGAAACCAAAAAATCCGCCCCCAATATAGGTTGATGCACATCCGCCAAATAAAACGATTGTTTATATTTTCGATCAGCAAAGGCCAACTTAATTAGTTTTGTCCCCCACGTGCGTATTCCTGACCCATTGGCGGCGGTGAGCATTTGAGGACTTGAACCACTATGACGATCGAGCTTGGATGCTGGAAACACGGACACTTCGGCACCTGTATCGATAAGATACTCGCACCCAGTCAAACGGTCAGTGGCTCCCAAAGTTGCTTTCCCACCAGGATTTGTTGCGAGGCCGGCCATTTTGGCGGTTAATGGTCGGCCGAAACGTTTCCCGCCAACGGTGCGTTGCTCATGTCGCAAGGAGTTAAGGACGTGTGTAGGCACTTTCTTGCTTTGAGCCCATAGGAAGCGTGGTACCAACACCTTAGTGGTTTAGACTTGACTCCAGTTGTTCTGGAATGGTTCCCGCGAAAAACGGGCTGGATCAAGGTCGAAGAATGATCACTAGCTTCCAGGACCTCATCCGCAGCTTTAGCCAGATCCATGATATCTGGAGGTGGATTTCGGCCAAGAGCTTGCTGGATTGTTGGGGGAAGACGACTGAGGAAAAACGCCCGAAGCAGCTTTGACTTCTGCTCCTTGGGGTCCACCAGAGCTTGCATATGCCTCAAAAGGGCCGTGGGCCTCTGATCACCAAGTCCAGCGATCTCAAAAAGCTCGCGATACAATTGAGCTTCAGACTTTCCAAACACTTCCAACAAAACGCCTTTAAGTTCAGAATATTGATTCGTGGTTGGTGGGTTATCGGTAAGATGGGCAATTTTGCATATCACACTCCTGTCGATTGCTTGAAGAGCGTGGTGGAATTTGGTGAGTTCAGAGGTAATTCCTTTAAGGGAGAACTGTGCCTCAACCAAAGTAAACCAGGACTTTGGGTTGGTTTCCCAGAAGATGGGCAATTTGATGCTCACGGCGTCCACGGCTTTTACCATTCCTTCGAAGTTAGGTTTGGAATCTTCGGAGGCCATCATGAAAAAGTTCTTTTGCGTCGGGGTCACCAGTTTGGCGTCTTAGCTTGGTAGTGAAAAAGGCCGCCAAGTTTTGGGGATGTTCGTTTATTTGATCATCACCTTTTAAACCCAAAAATACGAATGCCTCCATCAGGAGAAAACTGGTTTAGAGTGTACAAAAGGGAACGCACTTCCTAGACTAATTGAGTTGGCGAGTTGGTCAGTGACGATCGGATAATTGCCGCCACAATTCCTCAATATCATAGGGGACTCTTGATGGGAAATATCCCCAGACTTGGTGCTTTTTGTGTTTTGAATATCGCCACACATGCTGTCAAATGAGAATGAAAGTGAGGTCCAAATGTGTCAAGAGTTCTTCCACATTCATGGCGCCAAACAGTCTGCCACCCTTGAGTAATTCGCTTGCCACACTGTCAAGTTGAGCAATACATTTTCCTAATGAGGGATTCACGATCATGTGAACTCGATTTGGCATCGTTGAGACTACCAAATTTCGCTGGACTGCTGTGACCATTTGGGCGAGTACAATAGTGTCTAATTAATTGCCTGAAACCTGAGTGTGTGTGGCTTTAGCTTTCAGAGATCCCATTTTGGCGGGACTGAACAAGAGTTTGAGAACCATAGCTATCGTGTCTCAAGGTGACTTGAACGGCCACGAAATGATTTCAAAACCCGACTTGGCGGTGTTAAATTGTTTTTTGTTTTTTTTTGCCAATTCGAGGTGAGGGAAGTTCGAAAAAAAATGGTTTAGGTAAAAGCGAGGAAGGACGCAATTTGCTGGCAACTCAATATTCAGACCCCCTTCGATTTGCCAGGATGAGGAAGTATTTAGATGATAATGAAATTGAGAAGACATTTGAGGCCTTGAGAGCAATAGTCTTACCAGGGACCGTGATGACGCAGGAGGGATTCTATTGTCGCATGTGGGACCCGCAAATCCAGCGGCACAATCACATAAAAACCCGCCCGTGGGCAAGTCATAACACGAAGCTTCATTCTGACAAGGGCTCAATGTCGCACAAGGGTTGATCTGGACGTGACAATACGATCCGGAATGGCCAGTGCCCGAGCAATTGCACTGAAATCCTCCAGTCAAGGAATCTTCCGTACAAAGGCCGCCGTTTTGACATGGCTTGTCGTCACAACTCGTTATGACGGCCGGATCCATGGATTCGTTGCACGTGGGTCCAGTGAAGAACGATGGGCACAAACACGTGGGTTGAGTGGCGGAAATGGCTGGCAAGCAAAGGCCGCCATTCTGGCAATGATTGGGCGGGCACACTGAAGAGGTGGAAGGGGAATCCAGGGTCAGGTGTGACCAATCGTAGCCTGGAAAGAATAAGCGAAATGAAAAAAAACATCAGCATAAGCGGTAATGAAAATCGTCCTTGCTTTTTTTCATATATGCAGTACAGACCATACGAGACATGGTATCATGACGCCGAGACATTTTGGCCTTTTTCTGTGCCAATCGGATATACCTGTTCATGAACAGTGCACGTACATACGTGCGTACGTCGCACACCATGAATGTGGCGTACGTGAAACGGTGATGATTGTGGGTGAACGACAGGCTGTTTCTCTCAGCAGGAAGACCAATTCGCCATGGTTTCTCGTTTCTCAAAGCTTCTAGGCTACATGTGTAGTTCCTATGGATGTTCAACTAGAGGCAAACCATGTTTCGATTAAACTTTGACTCAATAATTCTATCGTCGGTAAACGTTCCTCAATTGACCATTGCTACCGAGCACAATGATGACGATCGAAAGTTTCACTCCTTCTTTTGGCGAGAGTGGAAAACATGGCCATGTCATTTCGAGAGATGAGGACTAAGGAGAGAATGGATGAAGAACTGGTAGCAATTGCCATCATCCTTTGAACTACACCAAAAGGCAGCATGAACACAGTAGCAATCTTGAACCAGGGAAGATGATGAAGAAGAAGAAGTTGGAAGAGGATGGGAGATTCATGGAATTGTCTTCCTTCTGTGTTCAAAAAGATTAATGAAACGAGAGAACTTCAATTTCTTCCGTCACTCTCAAATCTTAACAACCATCCAGGATGCCAAGAGATTTCATCGCTTCTCGTCCCTGCGAAAACCACGACGACCTACGAGTATCACGGCTAATGCAATCCTTTCGTCTTCCAAGTTGTAAATGGCCTTCTTCTCTCCTTGCACATAAACGAATCAAAATCAAGAGCTATTTGAGTGATATATAGAGGGGTGATTACTCCAATCTTTGCACAAATACAGACGTGGTCAAGCCTAGTCTGGTCTGATTTACTTCATGTTGCATGCAAGCGATTGCCACAGACTTGTTTCGCATCCTACTTGTATTTCAAGGCTAAGATAACACAGTCAATTTAGACATCACATTTTGACACATCTGCTTCGTTTGGGAAAGACGGCTACACAATTTGAACCATCCACTTACACTCACTAGACGGGAATGAGAGCTAATAAGGGACAATCTTACTTTATTATCGTTGAGGTCTCGGCGATTGCGTCGTCCGACGCTGCCTCAAACCCAAAATATGATCGTAGCAACACCACCAAAGACGGTGACCCCAAAAGTGACAAACAAGCAAACAAGTCATCCGGATTCAATCGACCCCCCAAAATATCTCGAGATAACAAGCTCAACACCAATTGAAGCGAATCTTTTGAGGAGTTCATCTTCAAAGACATCCAGGACTTCTCATCTCGAGGCGTCGGTTTGGCAATCTGTACTTGACCACAATGCAGAGGTCAGCTCAGTCATGTTGGTCACGCAAATTTTAAAACAATGCAAAATAAAAGTAATTAATCTGAACCTGGGAATGTTTCAAAAAAAAAACTCTTAAATTGCACCAAGCTAAAATAAAAACTGACACCTAAATGGGTTGGCTTTCAAGCATTTACCAATCCAATCCCGTTAATGCAAAACAAATAGCCAACGAACGAGAAGCACTAAATCTCGCAATCTATATTGAAAGTTAGATTGTCCCAGAACTCTCATTCCCCTCTATTCGCTACCTCTCATCATCCTTCAAAAATATTGAGCAATGGATGGTGCTCGTAACATTAAAGTGTCATTTCCTCCAGATCCATTTTGTCACCTAATCGAGGCGATTCCGGGGAAACTCTGTTCGATTCGTGTCTCCCGTCCAACAGTGCCAGAACTTTGTTTTCACGACAAACATCAGTGGCTCTCCTGGCTCTTTCAATAGAGTCAGAGATGCTGAGCAAAGGAAGAAGCCATCACCCTATTCTGGTAGTTGGTCCATGGACTTCAGAATCGCCTTCTTGTTCAGGTACAAAATGCCAGCTAACGTAACATATATTACAACCCAACCACCCGTCTCGCTTCAAGAAGAGCGTACTCACTCCTCAGGATCCAGGGCGCGTTTATTGTCTTGGCGCTATTTGGGTTGTGGGTTTCAAAAATCCGCAACGACACTGCCCTGAAGCCCGTTTGAAGCCAGCAAGGTGGAAAAGGAGGAGAAAAAGACCTGTGGTGTACCCAGCCTATCCATCCAAGTCGTAGTTGTTGCCTTGTTGAGAAAATCAAGTGGAATTTCCTGGAGTGAGATGATTACATACTCCATCTGGATGTGAGGGTACTCTCCTAGGCGAGTACTTTCCGAACAATGAGCTCTCAGTGATCAAGGTGGGAAGAAGAAGTCAAAGAGGCAAAGGGGAAACTTGCTTGTACCTACGATATCACAGGGCGAATCAAAAACAAGCCAAAGCTGGTCTGACTGCGAAATTGGTTTGACTTTTGACATTGTTCTCAGAACCCACGGCCCATCAACAAGCCCAATGATCGGTACGGACCGATGACGTCGTTGAAGGGGGGAGGAGACCCCCACAACAAAGTCATGATGAGACCGGGCAGGAAAATCTGAGAGAGAGGAATTAATCTTCTTTGGCCTCCTGACTTCATTACGAATCGACTCAAGACAGGTTTGGACCAGAGCCACAGTTACCAAATTCGACTCATCCTCTCGTAAAATCCACTGTCTAGGCCTTACCTCGCTTCGTATTGGAGGTGCTGCTCTTAGCCGGAGCAGAGCAGACAGGTTACTACGTACAGTACACCACTCCGACGAGCGGCCTGTTGGCAGCGAGATTGCCTCCAATGTGATGTTCAATCATCCGTGGTTGAGAAAAATCTTGATCATGTGTGGTGATCTATGCATTCTTTCAGTCTCCACCATCAATCTAGAGCACTATATTTAATGGTAGAACAATGAGGTTGCCGCATATGTACAACCAGCATGCTGAGTTGGGCGGTTCATTTGTGGATCAAACATAACTCGACCGAGGGCTTGGCCCAAGACTTCTTGCGAATCAAGTGATGATCACACAAAAACAACAATAACAACAACAACAATAGGATCTACAACAAAAGCTCCTCCTGAGGAGCAAACTCTTCCCACAAAAAGGCTCATCAAATGTTAGCAACTAGTAAGTAGTCAGGTAACGAAGTCAACACGCACTCGTGGGGAGAAGCAACGAGAACCAGCGAATCAAAACGGTCATCAAACCCTCTTGGGAAAAACGTAAACATCTTTACTCTCTCTTCGGGGTGATGTGAACTAGCTAGAGACTTGGTCATTTCAGGTCCAACAAATTGCCAGAGGTTAACATTAATAAAAATGAGACGGACGTAATCCTGATTTGCTTTTGAAGGGCGAGATATTTGGCAACAGAGCTCTTTTGAGCACTTGTGTGCGGGAAATCGCTCGCAAGTGGATATGTCGCATCTTCATGGTCATCATGATTCAGCCCCTTAAAGAAATGGGCATGACTTGTAAAAAAGTGGGGAAAAAATAGGTACGAACCATAGGTAATGGTTTCGAATGATTTTTTCATGCTCGTGACTTTGTGTCTGGCTTTTAAAAGTTCTTCTTCGCTTGCAAAATTCCATACCTCAAGTGTTGAAAAGTTTTGTAATACGACATATGACTCAAATATCACTGCAAGTTGTCACTCACAAAAGATAGCAACGTATCTGTAGAATCCATGACTCGACCTTTAGAGTGCAAAGCTCCCAAAAAAGATTTCAATCAACACAAAAGGGGATTTTTCCATGCATCCTTTTAAACGAGGTTTAACGTCGAACTGTCCATATGTGGTTTACGTTTGTTTGCGCGGCTGATGAGAGATAGAGGTTTACTTTACTCTAAACGTATAACAGCTAACACATGTCAATCAACTGAGGGGAAGTCGTTTTTTAACTGCCCTATTTTAGATTCATTCCAGGATTTTCCACATGCTGATGGAATTCGGAACCAAAAAAAAAAATACATTGAGGCCATTATATAGCGGGATAGGATATAGATGTCAAGGCTTCCAAGCCCGTAGGATGACTTATTTTTATGTTATGAGGTCACCGGAGTGCACAAATCATTCCAGAACATCCAATATCAAGGCAAATAAGGGTAGTTGTTATTACGATTGATCCTTGACTCTTGGTCTTTTGTCATCATGGTTGATTGCCAAACTTTGCTTTTCCTCGTAATAGAAATTGATAATGAACCCTGTTGGAAGCCGAGACCTAATCTTAACGACAGATTATCGGGCGAAAATGGGGAAGTCATAGTGATAGCACCATCGCTACTACTAATAATAATGACAATGATTGGCCCCAAGGTGCTCGTTTGTCTAGGCAGGGGTCTCTTCTGCTCGTTGGGGCATGTGTGTATTTTTGACAAGATTCTAGACACTCTGTCAATCATCGAATTCCTGCTCATGAAGGCATGAGAGATGTTTCTGGAGGAATGGTGTACTCTCGCACATGTAGGTAGCCACCTATTGGATGGACAGATAGGGGCCAAAAAGTAATCTCCTTATAAGGATTTGGGAAAGTTGACACCAAGCAATCGAACACGATGAACATTGAGCTAGAATGATGTTCTTCTCCTTCTTACTTTCCCGTACCGGAATGCTTGGGATCTTGAGTTCAAAATGCATTGTCCTCGTGTGTATGCTCTGTATGCTCTGTATGCTCTGTATGCTTTGTATGCTCTATCAGCTCTCTACCACGCTCCCAATACTGAGAGGATTTCTGTATTAGACGTTTGCAGTACCTTACGTAACCAATAACAACGAGTCGAGTGGTACGCATGTCGTTGACGACGACGAACCAAAACCAGCAACAGGTAACGAACCACTTGCCAGGCAACTGATTGTGGCCAATAACAATCGTCAGTGCGACAATGGAATGCCATTAGCAGAGACATTGCATTACCACCGTCATGATTGCATGACAGACCCATGGCTTCAACGACAACATCCACAACAAGACACACTTGCTTACTTGAGCAAAATAATGCCTGGAGGCCCCGTCGCAAACGCATGCACACAAGAACGTTATAGTATGTATGCAGTACATACAGATATCGAGTGAGAGATTGAGAGAAGTCAACGTTCCGAAGCCACTGCCTTGTTCATTGGTCCGAGCACACTGCTTCGAAGAAATTGGACTTGACTTAGTGACTATATGTAGTGCAGAAATAACTCTTTTCAAGTCAAGCATGACAGAACGAGAGCAATAATAAATTTACCAAGATTTCTGAAGTCAGTAACCATGTTTATGTCTAATGCAAAGGGCTACACAGAATATTAGGCCGATTCAAGTCTCGAAAACATGCCACCTTTGGGGAACAAATTACCCTTTCCTATTGTCCTGCTGTCAAATCTGTATCCTTTCCAACGAACCTCCTTTTTCCCTCTCGTGCAAATCAAATGGAGTTGCATGGTGTTTGAAGAATTTCAACTTAGCAAGTTCAACGCAAGCTTGATGGACAGGTAACTAAAGGTAAAGGAGTCGTAAATTGGTAGGTAGGTAGTTCGTGGTTGCGATTCTGATTGCTCAAGCCCTTCCAAAAACAAGTAGCACCGTCTAAAGTCCAGTGAACGATTTGAAACCATCAAACAGTTCTGGTTGGTTCCAAATCAAAACCAAGATGAGGTTCCTTCAAGTTCTGTATACTAGTTCCTCAATATGCCTGTCCGAATTTGATCGGATCACACTTTTCTTACCTTGGCAAGTGAAGGGCAATAAACAACGGTCCCAATCCACACCGAAGCTGTTGATACTCAGGGAAGGATCTGTGAACCGCACATTTGGTCCCTCTCGGATGCACGCAACCATGCCCGCACCCACCCGCAATTGAGGTGTACTGGCATTCAGATTGATGGTGGTGAGCATGTTACCCAATTCCGGGCTCGTGGCGGATACCCGAGCATCTTGTTCATTGGGCGAGCCCACACTCAGCGAGATCTGATCCAGATTGCTTCCGATCTCGATGAGGACCGAGTGCCAACGGCCGTCGATGAGGTCCCTGCCCGCCAATTTGCTCACGGTTTGATCCCCTTTAGACAGGATCAGATTCACACGACCCGACTCGTCTAACCTCACTTGCAGTTGATCGAGGGTGTTCCCAGTTTGTCTGAGAAGTTCACCCGGGGTGCAAGTCCGAAAGGAGAACCCCACTTTTGTCCGGGCCTTCAACTCCAAGGTGTGAGAGGTGACCGCGTAGGAGGATCCGTAGAGGAAGAAGCCTTGACTGCTGTAGGTGGTTGGGGACGCCAAATTGTTTTGTTGACTCCATGTGGAGCTCGTGAGCACTCCGAGGATGAGGAAGACATCTGCAAAAGACAGGAATATTGTCATCTTTAATTAGATTTGAGCATGTACACTTAGTTGATCACTGATGGATGGTCAACTCCGAGATTCAAGAGGCCACTCCAATCTCAATTTACTGATAGATGTGGGAGTAATTGCTCGAGGATCATGAGAAGATCTGAGATCAAGCCATCACTGAAGACAGGTCCTTATCATTGGAGCCCTGAAAACGAAGTCGTCCCTCAGAAGCCAGGCAATGTTAGTAATACTGTAGTAGTTGATTTATCGATCGTAGTTTCAACATGTAATCGAAATGCTTTGTACTTTTCCAAGGGCCATCCCAGAATCGAGAAAAGAAAGAAGCCCTGCAAGGTTGATCCGTCTTGAATGTGTGTAAACATGAGAGCAAAGATTAACCAACGTAAAAGTGCTCCAAGTCAATACGCACCGACATATATCAGCGGCTCTGACTTTGACATATGCAAGTAAATACTGTATCACTGAGGGAAGGCAAAAACGAGAGACTAAGACGCTCGATGTACATATACAGTATACTACTGTACATACGACCAATGGAACTGCAAATAACAATTCACTTTCCCATGGAAAACGAAAGAGCGGACTTTATATGTCGTCCTATTACTTCTCCCATGAATATCAGAGTCAGTGTTAACTTTCCACCTGAAGCTTGCATGGAATATCTATCATTCGTTCTCGGACAGAGACACATCGGACAGGACCACGAACGACGAACGATCGATATGACAATTTCTGGAGCATGAGACGTCAAGTATCAGAATGCCTGGTTGGTGCCTTGGCTTCCTCGAACAATGACATTGGTTGGGCCCGTAGGTTTGACGGATTGATCAGAGCTACGGTTAAATGTGACAAATGGACGAGATTTTCCGCCTAAAGGTCCCCTTCACATCCTCTTGGCCGGCTAAATGAGATATCATTTCCTGCCAAACTCGTGAAATGTAACCGAGTAATCGGAGTCCGTCCGTGGTGCTTATTCGTTACCACAATACATCGGAAGGAGTGATAATCTCCGAAGATTGTCAGGTGGGAGTCCTCTACCTTGTCAAAGTCAACGAACATAATATGTGCATTTCCAAGTTCATCAGGATACATGATGATCACCAACCGCGTACAAGAATCAAGCATCAAGAATCAAGCATCAAGTACTCACCCGACCAACGGAGTCGCCCCAATCCCATCATGATGAAGATGCGTGAGGATGGGGGCTGATTAGAAATGTAACTCCAGGAATCCAAGCCACCCAAACATGAGAGGATGGCAGTTGCTCTCTCAAACGCCCTGCTTGACAGAGATCACCAGTAAGTACTACCACAACCACCACTATGTAGTATGCTATGTATAGACAGGTCACAGACACGTGAGTGAGCGGGATAGAGAATGGGTCGAACTCAACCAAGCACTCCAAAACGGTCAACACTGCACATCTCCTTTGAATGGAACGATGGATGGAACCATGAATAGATGGATGATGCTGGCCTTTGCGGGAGTCTCACTCTCCCAAGTTGGAGGATTGCGATTGTGTAAATATAGATATTATGGTCCGGCAGCTACCACTCTGCACTCCTGCCTCAACCATTCAGTTAGTTGAACTGAGGATCAGCGTTGATACAAAAAGATCCTCAAAAAAAAAAGACGAGACGAGAGACCGGTAAAGGTGCCCCACAACTGCCAGTTCAGAGATGTTCGAGCGTGATTAAGCGAACTGAGCAAGTCCAGTCAGATCCAGTCTCCTAAGCTGCCCTAGTGGCTTGAATCATTGGTTAAGCTCCCTTGCCAGTACCAGATCAACATAGGTGAGGGATCATGGAGAGTGAGTAGTTAGTTGGGAAGTGAGGCGGTGGCTCAGGTGAGGCACCCACCAAGAAAGAGGGGTCGGCAGGTAGCACACCTGTGGCTTCAGAACGGACGGCCCATTGGAGAAGGTGCTTCTGCTTGGCAGCTTGGTGCTCACTGCCCGACAGAGCAAGAGAAAGAGGGGCACCTGGATGGAGATGCGATCACTCGAGTTACTCGCTGGGACAGGCTTGTCGAGGGTGGGCACGAGGATTGGTCTTACCTGTTGAGTGGTTGGACAAGGGAGAACGGGCGGGTGGAAGGGCCCCTCGGTTTTGGGTCTGTTTTCCTCTTGATCAGGGAGTTCTTAATAAGATGGATAACGACAGAGAGCGCCACCACGTTCAGTTCTCTGAAGAAGGCCTCGAAGGAAGCCATCTAGCAGATGATTTTGGGGGCCTTCTGAACTAGTAGTATCAAAATGACTTAATATTGTGGTTTATTTAGAGAAGCGTTTTTTTAGTCTGAGAAAATCAAAGAGAAGGAAGGCTTGTTAGGCAGAAGTGTTCAGTATTGTCAAATTGCTTAGACGGCAGCTTTCCCAGCGAATCAGGAATATGTTAGGCACCATGTAGGTGCCCTTAATAGTGTTCAAATTATACAACTTTGCCTTGAGAATGCTTCTTTGTCATGTTTTTAGAGCAATTATTAACCACACTCGCCCTCGTGACAGGCAAAAACAAGGCTTCATTGTTTTTGGAAAAATGTTCCATCGGAAAATCGATACTAATGTTTGATTTATCCGAAGGATAAAAAAGGTCTTCATCAATATCTATCTATACAGTGAAATCCATGTCATATATTTTGATTTGTTTCATTCATGTCATTTGATTCGTGCCATGTCAATTTTTGTCCTTCAACTAGATTTGCTCTTTGAACTTTCCATTATTTTGAAGGACTACGCCCAATTCTTTTATAGACGAACCCTACTCAATATCTTTACCTCTATTATCTACAAGTGGAGTCTTCAAAGGCATTAACCTAAAGGTTATTGAGCGTAAATTTATACCATTCAAGGCCATATTACTCTGAGCGACCCGAGAGTAGCTTCTATTTAGGTCCTTGGCCAGGCTAGTGGAATCTTGTCCATTCCTACCAGAAACTAAAGCCAAGAAGTATATTCAAAAATACGCCATGATCTACTTTATCATATGTCTTGACACTTCAAGATATACAACATCATCTAACTTGTGTCCGTCCTCGCAATCCATGCTGACTTCATGGACTTCAAGGCACACTCAAAGCTTGACCTTCAAGGTTTTCTCAAACACCTTCGCAATATTCAAAGTTAGAGAAATCGGACTATAGGCACTGGGGAGCGATTTGTCTCCCCCTTTGAAAATTGGAACAACATGAGCTACCTTCAGAGGAGAGGGAAACCTGCCCTGATCCAAGATGCCCCCCATGAAGTTCGAGAAAACAGGACCAAGAACCTGTGAGCATCTCATCAGAAACTGAGATGTCACACCATCAGAGCCATGAGAGCTCGAAAGCCTCAAGTCTCTGATGGCCTCTAAAGCATATTGATCTATGAGTGCAACATCATCTAATTGCTCAATTTGACTAGCCTGGTCATTAGAGCGATGAGCTGTTGCTTCTAAACTCAGTGGAGTTGAAAACACACTAGAAAACTGATCTCCAACCATGTAAGTCATAACATTTACATTGCCCCTGACTTCACCATCCACCTCAAAGGGCTCTACTAGATGTTGCGTTTTCCTCTTAGAGTCTGCAAAAGAGAAAACCATTTGATCCAATTTTTGTAAAATGATTCCCTCCCAGTTTGCAATGCTCGAAGCCAAAACATCTAAATTGAAGAAAGAAATGGATAAATGGTACGAAAACATCACTTATGCCAGACCATAGCACGCTTACTCCTCAATAAATTTTCAAAAATGAATATAAGTTCTGCCCTATAAAGGTATTGTCGAAATTTTGTGCCTGATCTTATGAGCCTTCCGATGGTAAACCTTGACACTTAAAAATACATTATCATGTACCTTGCATTTGCATGGATGTTATATTTGGACGACCAATAGATTAGAATAAAAGCTGGCATATTGGGCTATCACATTTAATATTCAGATCAGCTCTACCAACTTTTTTAGATCAGTCTTAAGTAGTGGTGATTACGACTTCGTGGATAGAGACAGCTCCCTTCCCGGGTTTAAATATATCTCCTCGACCTTTCTCTTGGAAAGATCTTTGACCTTAGACATACCCTCGCTCAGACGGAGAATCACAACCCGGGATCAGACCTAGGGATCGAATAACGGAAGCACGTACCAATGTAAAGAATAGTATGTACGCGTACATGCATAAATGAATGATAACGGATGGTGTGAGAACTGGTTTCGGGGACCGCAGGAGAAAATCAATCCCCCGTCTTAGCTTGAAATGAATTGCAGCAAATGACAATGAGAATCCAGAAGGAGTACATCAAGGCTTCATTGTTCAAACTAACATGGATTTAAACCTTGATTTTCATGGACTGTAAAGCATTCTCGAAACGTACTTGAACCCTCTCGTCGTGTGACTCTGCCGCAACGGTCTTGAATTAATGGTTTGTATTACATAAATCATTGATCAAGTCAGAGATAAGGGCCTTCAATTATATTAGAAGTCTTAGGAAAGACAAGTCTTTGTTGGATCAGAATCAAGAGCAAATTTAGGCCATGTTCCATTTTTTGGAACAATGGCCCTTCTGCAATACAACAGTACAATAGCCTTTGTTAACCTTGGTCGAGAGGTAAGCTTTCTCAGAAATGTGCTTGGGGAAATCAAAGGCTCAGGCAATGAATCACCTTGTACAGTTTCGTGAAAGTGGACAACCCTCTTTCCATTCCAACATTTCCATTCGATTTACAAATGTCCTGGTGGTGCGTCAGAGTTCACCCGCCACTTTCAAGCCATATTTGCAGCCTTTAATGTTGATTAGCATTGCTTTCATGTATGGTTTATAGAAATAGCTTCAAGCAACTAAAAAAGAGGCACAAAAGGCTCTTGTTATGGAACTCCAAATATTTCAGGTTTGAACCAGTAGGGAATTGTCATTTGTCACTTCATGACTCAGAGGGATTCTCCGGGATTTCCACAAGGTCTCTCTCTCTCTCTCTTTCTCTTTTCATTTCCCATCAACATTGAAGGATCTCTCAACTAATATATGAAATAGGCTGTGCCTGAGCCTTACCTTATTGTCGGCATTTGTGACAACTGGGTTGACACGAATTTGCCTCTAGTAATGCAGACTGAAATATGTGTGGCAGCGATTGGGAATACCCTCATACGTCGGAAATAACATCCTTGACATACTACTCGTCGTAGAGGAGTGCAACCGTGCAAAGCTCACCATGTGTTGGATGTTAGTAGCCATAAAAATATCTTAGTGAAAAATACTATGCACGAAAAGTCCTGCTGCCTCCTTGACGTGACTCAAAACGGAAATGACGCCAAGGAATAATGAAGATTTTTGCCCAAACTTCAAGAACAAGAATTGGGGCTGGAGTGAGAGTGTACTTCGAAAATCACCCACAGCAAGAAGAAGCCGTTCTTGAGCAAAGTGTTTGGGGACCTTATCAAAAAACAATCTGAATACCAGGAAACGATAAAAGTGACCGAACGCGTGTCAACAGCATTAAAAGCCCGTTCGTTGTCTGAACTCCGATAAAGAGCCTCGAAAGGTGTTTGATACCACCCTCCAGTCTTCACTATCTTGAAGATCAATCCATTCCAATTCGGCGAGTGATATTTGAAACAACTCATGCATCATGACTTGGCTGTGGAAATTGGCATTTTGCACCTTGTTCCAAAGCATTGTAGGGCTAGCCAAACCTGATGGACAAGAAGAAATGGAGAGCATCGATTACATCTTCCACATTGGTGCCAAACCCCGTCAAGTGCAAACCCTTCAACAAATTGTGTTCCGAGACGACAAGACTTTGGAAGTACCCGTGAACGCTCGTGAAGACCAAGCTTTACCCTACGTCCGTCCAGCCAGAAATGACGTCACCGCTGAAGACCGATCAGCTCAACTCGTGAAACCAAACGAGTTCCAAGGCTCAGAATCAGATTCTAGGATTTTGAGTGGAAATCGGAGTCCTGCATTGGTGCCAAACGATCTTGCTCCCGTTACGTCGAATGTTCCACTTCGGATTCGCATCGGAAATACCACCAATCTGTTTGGTAGCCCTGGCGAGTCTGTGAACGTGGAGTTCGTTGTCACAAATTATGGACCAGCTTCGACCATCTTTTTCTCGGCCGAGGAGAGCCAAGCAACTGATCCAGATCAAGTTAATTTTCCCGTGGAACAGTTCCTAATGAGCTTGAGTAGTTCACGGGCTTCTTTGAGCTCGAATGGTAACTATACATGTTTTATGAACCTAGTGGTTCCACCTCACGCAGCGGCTGGCACAAGGAAAACTATTTCCTTTGTGGCCCAGGCCTCGAACGCAGGTAAATGCTTTGAAATAGATGTCGACATATAGGAGAGCCTTCATTGACGAGACAATCTTTGCATTTCAGGGGGGGCTCCTCTGTCGATCACCAGACGAATCTATTTTACCGTTGGAGGATCCAACATCAAGAGCACTGATTCCGATGCTCCAGAATGCCGAGTGTTGTCCAATGATCGGGCTGGCCAATGCCAAGATCAATTATCAAATCCAGCTCAGCCAGAAGCTTGTCGACAAGTCCGTTGGACCTCCCGGTTTCAAATCGAGGTATTGCATAGAAACCTTTCTATGATGAAGAGGGTATTTTATTACTTCATTCTACGCATTTCTTTGGAACCTTCTAGGATTCCCAATCGGGACTCAAGTCCATCGATGAACGTCCCCTGATTGTTGGTGTGTCCCAAGATGCATATTTTTCACATCAAAATTACATTTTGGGCACCAAGCTTCCTGTGGAATACTTCTTTAGTGCCAGTTGTTGCATGGAAACCTTCGCTCTGAAACTGGCTGACGTGGCCGGAAATCAAGGCCAATGTTATGTGGGGAAATTGCCCAATGATCCAGAGGCCAATGTGGATGTACAGGGTGCGTCATCTACAGGAATCATCATTGCCATTGTTGTGAGTGCCATCATTCTAATCTTGGTGGTGATTGGGGCCATCGCTGTCATTTTCGTCATGAAGAAGAAGCGGAAGGCCGAATTAGCGGAAATGCGGGAAACCCCTCAGGCGCGATAAGAATAGAAACATATTTTTGTGAACCCGTTGCTGCTTCTTCTCGAGCAAATTCGTTTTCATATGCGTGCTTGCTCTCATGTGCAGAATCTCTGACTGAGCTCTAGTCAAACATTTCTTTTTGTGTCAACCGTGTCATTATCATGGGAACGAATTGATTTTCTGAGCGAAAAATAACTTTCTATTGACTCGCGAGTTAAATGCCGTAACTGGATCAAAGAGTTCAAATAAACATGAAAACAAGAAGAATTGAGCATCTAGAGAGAGTGTTTGAAGATCTTAGGTAGAATATCACAATCAATATCCCCTACTAATATGAAGGTATTTGAAATTTCCCTCAAAGTCCTTCCCTGGCTTTGATCTCCGAGGCGGTTTGACAATTCACACAAGCCGAACAACAGCACGAGCAGAGAACGTCCTTCGTGGTATCGCCCTGCAATATGAAAAAACTTGGTTGTTATGATACATTCCTGTGCTATGACACAATGTAGGAAACACACGCTTCTTACTTCAATGCCATATCTCTCCCTTGTTTTCTGCCTAAGAAGGCAGATGCCAACGACGGGGCAGAAGCAACTGAGGCAACAATACATTGGAACACTTTCTCCCAAATCCTTGGCATTCTTGCACACCAAGCACAAGGAGCAGAACCATCCAAAAAGCACTGAAAAGTAAACATCGTTCCATATCAAAAATCGCGTTGCTTAGTTATCTAAACCACATGGAGTATGTAAGTTCAATTTAAAGTTGCACTTCCAATTTGGGCGATATATAATATGCATTGCCCAAAAGTCTTTCTAGTCCTTTCGGGAAAACTTTCCCTACCAGTGACATGCACATGTCATTAATTTGAAAACATACAAATGGAACAGAACAATCTCCACTATTGAACTTCATTGGGCCTTCCCATGGGCTCTTCGTCCCTTTTTTCAAACGTAAGGTTGTTGTTCAGCGACAATTGCTAACCACTACAGAGTACCTTAGAAGGCTTTCCTATCCCAAAATTTACACTACCAATGAAGGTTAGGAAATTGTAAAAGAGCATGTGTTCACTAAACCAAAAGCTTGATCAAGAAATGTAGGATGAATAATAGGGCAAACTTTCAAAACTTACTCGTCATTGGATCTTTAAAACATTGCAACTCTCCCTGTTGCCATTCATTTTGTACCACGTCCATGATTGACAACAACCAAAAAGGGCAAATATGAACACCAAATATGAATCAAAGCTCCTATGTCTGGCTCGACAAAAGTGAACTCGGAGAGTGGGAACTGTCGCCGAGTGGGTCAGACTCCTGGTCGAATCCAGAACATGAGAAAGTTCATTGTTATGGAGACCTCCTAGACAACTGTTGCAACGACAGTCTAAAGATCGAGCCAATTTCCCTTCTTTTTGTCCCGTTGGGTCTCGGAAAAGGGACCAGAGCCCATCTTTTTAAAGCGAAGGGGTGAATCTAAGTAATATCGTACTGAGCTGCATGAATGAAATCTTTTCTCGATCCCTTGTTTTAAAAAACTGGGTTGTGGTGACTTGTACAACACATGAAGGTCCGTTGAAGAAGTTTTGTTGTGGAGATCATGGCCATGATATTGAACGAGGAAGCAAGTTTTGGTTTTGATGACAGGTTTGACTGAGCATCCCAATCTTCTAAAACCAATCGCGATGAAGAGATACGAGATATATTAGCGATAAGGCCTTTATTGATTCGATTTTCATATATGCTCGCCACATAGCAACAATAATAGATAATATTGGGAGGACGGGAAAATACGCTTGAAATTGTTCGAATAGTTGCGATAAATGATAGAGGTGCACATACAATGCGTAGGCAGAATTGAAAATAGAAATCAGTTCATGATCATGGCAGATTGAAGTGGCATCAAGACATCAATATTCAAAAGCATTGGTGTGTCGATGTACATTGAGTGAGAGCTTTCATTGGTTGGTCAGTTTGGTGTGGTTGATTCAGGACCAACCAGGAACGATCTCCACTTAATTCAAGTCGTCCACATCAACCTTGCTTGTCTAGTTATGGTCCCCTCTGGTCTTGATTTCTGCGCCTGTCTGACAGTTCACACAGGCTGGACAACAGAATGAACACACTGCATCACCCGCCACGCTTCCCTGAAAGTGTAAACAAGAGGATGTTAGTCTGAGGAGCCTTGGGCGATTTTGGCTTGGAGTTAAATGTCGATCTTTTTGCGGGAGACAGGCCATTGTCTAATTGGCGGAAACCGAAGCAATTCATGATCAGCTTGATCGGAGGAAGGTGACAAAAATTGCAAGTTATCTTTCATAGTAAGAATGAAGCTTTCTATTCAGTTATAAAAGTCAATAATTTCGACACGACCTCAAACGTTGTTGTCGTTGGTTTTGCTTTTCCGTGTCCTTCGTTACTGCAGTTTCGATTAAAAGTGTATTTTAGTTGCAAGCAAACTAATGATGTGACATGTTATTGTTTGGTTGCTGAGGGCAAACAAGATATATATATTGATTCAATGCCAATTTATCTTAATTCGTGAATTGGGTGTGCTTTTCAACTGGAAATCCTTTCCTTCTTGCTTATCTTTCCCTACCTGCCGATTTATTTTCGTTTAGCAACTCAAACATTTACCAAGAAAAAAGAATATTCCACAATCACCAATATTTCAAGTTTGATGGGAAAAGTATAAACGGGTGAGTAGACGCGCAAGACAAGCAAGAAGGAAAATGCAAATCGACTATTTTTCCCGAGCAAATTTTTGCAGATAAAAACTTAGTGCATGATGTCCTCACTGAAGGGCGTTAAAGTACAAAGAAAGGTGTGCATCACAGTCTGATCTGAAGAGATTAATCTTGTCATGAATATGAGCAAATAGAAACTTGATGACTAACACATCCTTTTGTTAGTCAATCCCTAAACTCAAAACAGGATTTGCATGCGAAGAAACTGCTCTGATCATGATAAGCCAGTCCCCATTTCCTTCTAAATCCATAGGGTTGGTACTAGCAAACAATGTGGTCTCCGAAGTCAACATTTGCATGACGGGCACCATCAAATTTTGCACCCAAGTGACAACTAGGTTGGATCAAAGCATGTACAACACTCACATCGATTCCGTATCTCTCCCTGGCTTCTCCTCGAAGGCAAAAGAGTGGAATACAAGGGAAAAAGCACGACAACACCCCACAAATCAGTCCACTTTTGCCCAAATCATTGGCGTTTCGGCAGATCAGGCAACAGGTGCAGAAGCTGCCACAAAGGCCTGAAAGAAAAGAAAGGGCATTTACTCTTTTCTTACCATACCAATTACGTATACAGGCGTAATTGATGCCACCTCAATAGTACTTACAAATCTCGCAGTCGTCTAAACATCCAAATGTGCCTTGCTTCCATTCAGCAGCCATGGTTACGGATTAATGTATTTGGGGTTGAGGATTGAACTGGAATATGAATACACGACGAGTTGATATGAGTGTCAGAAAGTAGGAGTGCCAAGGGCGAGGTTCAAAAGTACACGAGAAAGCATTTGGCCGAGCACTGAACAAGTTGTACGTAAACAGACCGTCCAGACAGACTCCATGGGGTTTGACGAGTACAACTCAAATGGAATATGAAAGGGGATATCCAATGGCACAGCTTAGCTTGAAACCTGAGTCAAAAAATCAGAGCTTCGTGTCTATCACGGATGTTTCAATCTGGGGAATTTTACTCAAACATGTTATTGATTAGAACATCCTTTGTTCTCAAAACACTTGTTGGTTGACGTTATTCTCCGCCGATAAGTTGGCGGTGCTATTTTTCAAAACTTCGCCTAACATGTTTCAACTTAACCTCTTTCAATTACACTTAACCTACCGCAAAACTGATTGGTGGCAAAAAAAAGCAATCACACTTTGTTCTCAATGGAATGAATACCCTTGTTCAAAGAACACCTTCGGCAAGAGGGGCTACTAACAATACAACCCATTCTGACCTTGGGCTTATTATATTAATGTCAGGATGTCTTGGCATTATTTGAGAGACGAGCTAAAGTCTTACCGTAAAATGCAACAATGGGAAAGGGAGTGTTCCAAGGTTTGTTTGAGACGCTGAACCTGAATTTCAGTTTACTAGCAGGCGCGCCTAGGAAATTGCAATGAGCCAGGGAACGAGGAGTATCGGGAGTATCGGGAGTATCGGTTAAGCTTCCATCGCTTCCACCACTCTCGTCCTCGAATCGAGCCGAGTTGCGCTTAGAGGAGTACCGACATGTTACTCGCTCATGAAAGCCTCTTTCGGTGCTGCCAATTTCATACCCTTTCTGCCAAGTGGAATTTTGAGCTGTTGTCCCGGTTATCCATCTGTGGGGAGAATTGAGTTCTTTCCTTCCCTGAAATTTTGCTTTGCATTTTTACATTGTATTGCTAATGGGCATTTGCATTGCTTTGCATTGATGAACGAAAAGTGTGTATGGGACAGGGTGCATTGAAAGAAAGAAAATATCAAATAGTGCGTTCTGTAGCTCATGATTGAAACCTCAAAATGACTAAGATTCAATAGAATCTGATTGAAAATATACCCATCTTGAAAACTAATATTGCCAATTCAAAGCATTACTTACAAAGTACTGTCGCACGCATGCACAATTGTTTTGATTACAGAAGAAAATCATGAATCACAACACAAGAAAATTTGATATGAAACACCATTGCCTATTGTTTGATTTAAAAAAATGTGTTATTTCAAAGAGGGTCTTAAATAACGTAAAACTTAGCTTTCTTAGCACAAGTGTCAACTTTGAGTTTTTTGTCAATTCAATTTTATCCCAGTTCAATACCAAGCTTGTTTTCAAGTTCTTTAAAAAAATTGCACTTCCTTTCCTTTTGAAATACTCTAAGAACCGTATGCCTCCTGCATCTTGTAATTTACGGTACTTACAAGCTCTAGGAATTTTCACATTGTTTAATGTTCAATGAAGTCATGAATGCCGTACTTTCATAAAAATATAAATGCATGTGTTGAGTAATTCCCTCACAAAAATCGAGACAAAATTAAGATCAACTCAAAAGTGTGCATGTGACACTCTAGTAAAGGCAGACTTTTATTTTTTGATTTAGATGCAATTGGTGTTTGAAATTACATTTCTTTGGTATAGTTAAACAAGAAAATGCATTAAAGCTTGGAGCTATTTGGCAATAATGACATTCAAAGGTTTCTCTATTTTTGTCCATGGGGAAAGTAAGTCAATAACGGGTGAAGTGGCGCATGGCATTTAGGGCGTCAATAAACAACAGATGTGGCAGGATGTGCATTTAATTTGTGTTACTTTCTATCTTGCTATAATGCCAAAGATTCTTAAAATTTGGCTTGTAAAAGCATGCATCTATTTCGGCTCTTTCTCATTTGCATTGCGAGTTACCAATTTGAAACACACACCAGCTCTTGGAAAATAAAGAATGACAAGAAAAAGGAATTTATCTCCTCCATGAATTATAATTTGAGGTCAATTTGGTTTAAGTTTTGAATATATTGAAGCTAATCATCAACAATGGAGATGAGATTATTCGTTTCCCTTTGATTCTACGTAATCAGTGTATCAAATAAATAATTATTCGAGCAGCTCTCCATGTTTCCCAACTTTTGTCCAGAAAACAGAAATCTCTTCGAATTCGAATTCCAACCAGAGTTATGGCAGAGTAAATGAGATTCATTTTGACTGCCATTTCTCTCTTTAGAGCTCCATTATTCTAAATTAAATTCTGGGTTCAACACTTTATTCTTTGATCGAGAGAGTCGATACCAATTGCTCACACGAATCTCAGAGGGATGCAGGTACCCCTCAAAAACATTTATTCGATCAGACGACATTTTGAAATCGTCCTTTTTTTGTTTTTTTCACGGGCTTTTCTAACCGCTACAGGGAATGAAATCCCCAGTACTATTGAAATGAAAGGGCATAATTCGTCTATTTATTACCTTTCAATCTTTATATGATATTTGGTCTACCAACGAATTTGAGTTGGCAGACCGAGCTAGTCCTTGAATGTATCGTATTCCTTATTAAATTTAGACGGAAGCACATCAAACAATGAAGGAGCCAGAAAAAGAAGAGAAGTGGGCTTTATTGTTCGAACTAGCCTGGATTCTCGAGGGCTTGAAGGTGCTCTCAAAACGCACATTAGGCCTCTACGGTCACTAGAATTGACCCTAAATCCTGGGTTCGTTCAAGTCCTGTTCAAGAAATAGAAATTCCGTTCCATACATGGCTTTCAAAGAAAATCGGTTTGGCAACACTGTTGTACATTGCTCAACATTTGTACCTTCTAGGTTCAGCCACCCTTCGAAATAGTGGACTTCCCGACTCAATGCCAGCCTCTCTAGCCGACAGTGGTGCTTTGCCTTCTGGTCGAGGGCCCCTTCATCTTGGAAGGGATTCTTTGGGGCCGACGACGGCCCGTTTCCATGATGTTTTAGTCTTTACCAACGACAATGAATCATAACACCTTTGTTCAGGCAATCGTTCTAGAATGTTTTACATAGTGTGGAGCTATCCTCCGAATATCTATGGAATAGTTTCTTGTGAACTCAACGAGATGTCCCATTTACTTGACACTTCACTTTTACGAAACCGTTACTTGAAATGCTGGGCCTCAATCGAACCGCGATCAAACATTGAGGCAAGAAGAAAGAAAGTTTTCAAGAAGCTCTGCATCTGGGAATTGGTTTTTACCTGAACATAAAGAGCAACTTGATTTAGTTTGGCTTGATGACGATCGACCAAAAAAGCGGTAAAACAAACGAATATAAGGATGGGGTTTGTAGTTTCTGCTAACTTGCTTGGATAAATGCAAAACTTGCACAGTGTCTCTGTATGTGCCTTACAAAACAAAAAGTATTTTGTCTGTAAAATGGTAAAATGGGTGATACCTCAAGCTGGTCGTTTACATCGTTTAAATCGGATCAGAGTAAAATTGGGATCTTCCAATAATTCATGACAGAAAATTCATTTATGTATATCTAGTAAATGGTCACTTAAACAATTTTAAAGCCTTTTTGCAATGAATTATGCGCAAAACGATCCAGTAATATTTCAAGCACTGCCTTTGGAGTTAAAATATTATTTTCCCATGTCTTACGTTTGAAAAAGTACCATAGTGGTCCATTAGAGTCTCATCCAGGCCTTACTCAAGGGCCCTAAATCCACACGAATAAACGGAGAGATAACCAGATGCTGGACGTGACCCCGTCAATCTGAATATAGTATGGATAATGTTTTGGCCAGGATCACTGACCGACAAGACTTTAATCTCTGAACCTAGCAGCAAAAATGCCCATGTATGATTTGATGATTTGTCCTTTTGGATCAACTCTGGTGCACGTGAGGGCTACGAGAACAACCATTTTTTTCCTAGGGAAGCTGACAGAACATGATCAATGTAATAAATTCAACTGATCTGAACAAATATCAATCAAAGACCACCTCCAGGATTAATGTCAATAAAAATCAATGTGTACGGGTCAACATCTCAAGACTTGATGAACTGTAACATTTATTGGAAAAAGTGCCAGTGGTCACAAGATCAACCAAAATGTGTTAAGGCTAGAACAAAACAGCGTGGAGTGTTTAAAAAAATTGGCAACCCGAAGTTCACTGATTTGATGAACAATAGCTTGAATATGTAACCATAAAAACCGCAATCATTAAATCTGTTCGCAAGACCGTGAGATATTTCAATCTCTTTACATATCGAGTATAACAGATTTTATTGCAAACGTGGATGGATTTAAGACCAACCCTTGCAAGGTGTTTATCAAAAAAGCTCAAAGTTGAAAAAATGGAGATCTTTAATACCTATTCATTTTTATATATTTTTTTTTGCATCTCACGGGGATTTATTCACATCCGAAGGATTGAATTCACTTATTTTACAAATAATTATACATCGAAGTAACACAATTTTCGACTTTTTTTTTGTTTGGCTTAAGAACACAGTTCAGACCTTTTAGCCACGACTGGTCCTCTACAGTCCTGAACCAGGAGGTAGTAATTTGTCAAGCATAACAAAAGAGTGTAAGGTTATTCATCAACAGGAAGTCTGCGAGTAGGTTCCTGTGAAGATTCTGGAGTGATATTATTGGCTTTGGACACTTTGCAATCCTTCAAGCGTCGGTTTTGGAACCACGTTTTCACTTGATGACGGGACAGACCAGTTTTGCAGGACAATTCGATCATTTCGTCTGTGTTGACATATTCTTTCACTGCATACACTTCTTTCAAACAATTCCTTTGATGTTCTGTGTATCGAGAACGCAGCGATGTTGAGCATAAGCCTTTCCACGAGTCAGGGACCATCATGGGAACAAACTGAGGATAACCATAATGCATCGAGGAATGCGTTCGGTAATGTAACTGAAGACGATCTTCAAACTGGCACGGATACAAGGATCCGTGTGGTATACTGGATGAAGGCAAGTATGTTTGAAGGAGGCGTTGCTCATCTGACAAAGTTGAATTTTGAGGGATGGATCTTGAGGTTTGCGAACTATTAGATGTGGATCCGTTACGAGACCACTCGTCTTCACGGGGAATCGGATTTGACAATAGTGACATTATGTTGAAATTGGGCATGACATAATTAAGCAATATTGTGAATATTGCCATACCCATGATGATAAAAGGGAGGAACGTTACTACACTTTGGTGTCCCGTCAATGACTGATTGAATGCCTTTTGAATTTAGAGAGATGGAAATTTCTGGGGCTTGGCTATGCTCCACACCAATGACCAAAAAGCTTGTTCAACTTTATTGGCAATCGTTTAGGGCATCCAAAGATTAATAAGGAGGAGCTCTGTCCTATTGGTCAATTCCCTCAAACACGGTTTTTGTTTAACTAAGTGTCTTTCAAGAAAGCTGGTCTGAAAAATCATTTATTTTGAAAGCAGTTTGTGTTAATAAGTATGGACGATCTCTTGCCTGTGTGCCAACAATAACATTTTGATTTATTGTTTCAAACGAATATATAAAAGCGCGGGCATCGTAAAACCCGAGTTGGGCCACTACTTTTGCAACATGCATGCAAGTACAAAAATGTATGAGAGAAGGAACGAGAATGTCCTTGTTATTTTCGTTGATTATTTGATTATTGATTAATTTGTTCCCGATAAGCTATGCTTTGCTTTTCACTTTGATGACAATAAACAAATACACTTTTGCTTTGTCGCATGGATCAGCAATACAGAAATCATCTATGCAGACACTTGCATAAATCTCCAAAGCTCAGGTCTATGTTTTGAAATTTCCTCAATGGAACTTGGGACAATAACTGATAAAGAAGTTGTACCAATGAGAAATGATTTAAGTAAACGTCAGAGTCCACATGGTTTACATCTATTACATTATTGTTTTTAGGAAAGAAAATGTAATTCGCAGCCATTTCAATTTTTACATTGTCACTTAGTCCTAAGAGTACCTGATCTAAACACATTAACATGCGTGAAATTCAGCTTCATTGCGTAAAATGTAGAAGATCAAAATTTCAGAACTATTTCTTCATCATGGTCAAACTTCATCATACCGTTCATCATGGTCATACTTCATCATACCGGGCAAATTGAACGAGCATTTCGTCCTTTTACCAAAGTATGTCAACTGCAATTAAGTGAATTGCAATCAATGAAGCAAATATCTATCAAAAGAACAAAACCTCGCAAACAACCGAAAGGACTTGTGCTTTAAAGTAGAATCGAGGGAGGTCCATTTTGTCGTTAAGTTTTACTGACTGCTGATTTTATGCAACGATAACAAACACAAAAAGTCATTAATTGGAAAACCATATTAGAAAGGAAGGATGATTTTGAAGTTGTCGTTGATTCGATTACAGGGTGTTTACAATTACAAGAAATTAAGGGCGTCCTTTCGGGCCTTCTGAAAATCCTTCCCCACCCCTCAAATAATTGCTAGATCATATTGACTCGTATAGTTTCATTTGAAGGCACCATTACAAAACCTATCAACATACCATGAAAGATCCAATTTTAGTCTAAAGGGGATGGTGACCATCTAATATTTGGCCAGCCGAAAACTGACTCTTGTGATCCCAGATTTCTGCCCTTGGTCCGGACTGTAAATGGTTTTGCAGTTCTTGTATGAAGTTTGCCATGGTTCGAGCATGGACACCAAACGGCTCACGCACATCCCATAGCCTTTAGCCGGCCTTCAGCCGGCCTTCAGCAAGCTCTTAGCGTTGGTTCTGACCCCAAGATTGCACTCAGTTAAATTTACGAACATTGTTTCGGGTGGCCAACGATGGGAGGGTTGCCAATCCTCTTTAGGCTCAAATTAGATCATTTTTGATATTGCATTATGTTTCCAACAGTTCCACTTAATGAAAGCCTGGGTTTAAATCCAAAAAATAATCCGTGAGCGAGAAGAAACCTTGTCAGAAAGATCCTATGTGGCCCTTAATTTCTTTACACCTTGTACATTATTACTGCCAAAAATGGGCGGGCAGTCTTACGCGGCTGGAACTAGTTTGAGCCAACACTTGAACCGATACCAAGACTGCCCAAACGGCCAGAGAATATAATGGAATCAAGTAAACCTTCAAAATCATCCCTTTTTCTTAAATTTTGCGATTAACCTGTGCCGTTATTTACGGAAATGTGGAAATTTGAAAAATTTGAATGAAACGTACTGAAGGAAGTCTTCTAAGCCAACCAAGTTCAGTTAAGGAGATGTAAGCTGTAAATGATTGCAAATAAACCAAGATTCCCACTCAGATTGTTCGTCATTTTGATGTTTTCCTTGAAAATTGCCGAAACTGCTTGAAATTGCCCCTCAATTACAACAAGACAGACGAAAAAGTAAAGTACCACTTTTCAAGTTAGAAAAAGGAACTAACTACGAGTAGTTTTTGGAGTTTCTGAGGTCGTTAAATTAACAACATTTTGAGTTGAAATGGGATTACAGTGCATTTTTTGAAAAAAGGAACTGTAATTTCGTTACAATTGCCATGAAATTGAAATAGTCAAATTATGAAATAATCCACATTGGTCTTTTCCTTTATATGAAATTAGGACAAATCTATTTTTTGACAATTCTTGATCAAACTATGTTTCCAGTGGACGCCTTTCGATGAATCGCCTCGACCTGAGAATTCACTTCTTTACGCTCAAGAATGCATCAATTATTATGGACTAGCATACCACCAGAAGGGCGAAGCTCCGAGGGAATTTTAGTCTTGCATCAATAAACAACTCGAATCACTGCCATCTATTTTAACACTTAAAAAACTACCCAAACTTTACAAGCAATAACAAAAAATCTCCAACCTATCGCAAATGGAGCACATTAATACTCGCAACCTCGAAACTCATCTCGTTCCCCATGCTTATTGAAGGAGTACCTTGATCTGACGGAACAAGCGCTCGATTGCATGTAATCCAGCACTTTGGTCTAATCTAAAGCTGGAGTCTCACTAAAAAGGTGTTCGATTTTAACTTAAGTGTTGAACAAGGACCATTGTCATGGCAAAAGGTTTAGCCACAGAAAACAAAACAATACTCAAACATGCCCGATGCTCTCCATGCTTTTAGGGGAATAATTATGGGTATGTAGTGGTGGCCAGTATGCAAATGGGATCGACTAAATTTGGATAAAAAGTTAGATTCCTGATTTGAAAAGTATATGATTTGTAAATAAAGGAATATTTGTGCGCTCCTCTGTCCTTGATGTTGAAACATGTTGATTTTTTATATGTTTATTGGGCCTCTAGCAACCTAATATGTCAGAAAAGTCACAACTAACGAATCAATTAGTTTTCAAAAATAAGTTGCTTATGTCACTTAAAAAATGCAAGTTAAAAAAATTCATTTCACATATCAATTAAGCATAGTTGAATCCTTGAAATTGATCCATACATTTTCTTCCATGATGGTTTTATCTTTCCCGAGAATTGGAAAATGATAATGTGCTTTATTTTACATGACAGCTAAAACACAATTAGTGAGCAAACAAGAGTCCCATATTGTTTCATCATAAGATATTGCATTAGTAAATTTGAACAATATTACTGAAGTTGATAGCCATTTTTTATTTTCACTTTTGAGCAATTAGGGGCAAAATGATTCCACAAACAGTCACAACAATCCAATCAACAATCAAATCCATCCCATCAAATCAAACACCAAAAAAGGTAGAAAAAAGGGCAATTTCCCCCCGAATTGGCGATTTAGGTAATTTGTACATAATTTGACGAGAAAGGGAAAACCCTAGGCTTTAGGTATTTTCTGTTTTTCCTAGACCTAATTATCATAAATGGTTTTTGTCAAACAAATTTCGAGACGATTTTCCTGTCTCAGCAAACGAGAGCATTCAATGTTTAAGAACGAAGGACGATAAGTCGGGCAGTTCATATGAAACTTCTAGAGCTTCATCTAAAGAACACTTGGGAGATGATTTCATTGGAAAATGTTTTTTTTTCTTTATTTTCCTGTTTATATCTTATTTGACATGGTTAAGGCCAAACTTAATTATACTGCAATGATGATGATAATAATGATGATGATATACGTCGAAGCCATCCAAAAGCTCAATATCCTGGTGCGACCATGATTATCGTTCGTACAGATCTATTTTTGTGAGAATTTTTATCCATGAGCATTTTTATTATAAAAGTAGCTTTGTTGTTCGAAGGGTCAAAAGGTGGAAGTCGACTCGCTTCGGTCGTTCGTTCTTTCTTTGCTTTGTTTTGTTAAGGAAGCCAATGTGGTTTTCGTGGAATCGGTGGGAGTCTCATGATTCAAACCGAACCCGACGAGTTCGATTGGTTGGTCGACGTCGGATTTCAAGAATACAATACCTCGCAAGCAAGGCGAGTATCGTATAATCGACAAAGCTAGGGGCGACGGACGAGCTCCGAATGATAGGTTTGATTTCTCTTGGACGTTCAACTGCATACTTTTAGCATTGTATATACGATCTGCATCTAGCAAAACACAATTGGAAGCCGCGATATTAGTTTGCATGTAAGGCAAGTTCTATTCTACAAATACTTTGTTGATAGCTCGACGATGTACATTCAAAAGGTATCTCATCTCCCGCGCACGAATGAATCTTGGCGGGATTGGTGAAGGGATCACTCTGACGAAGAGAGGCAAGGAACAAAAAATCGTAAGTAAAGGAAAAAAACGGAACAAGAAAGGATTCGTTCATGCCACGGCCGTGGCCGCAACAACCAAAATTAACCTATATCGTTTGGGGACAGAGTTCGAGTGAGTGGGGAGTCATTAAGGAACCAAGGACGGAGGTTCGTCGGGTGGTAATCTACTAGAGGTTTCGAGGACACAAAAACGAAGACAGTTGTTTGGTTTGGTAGTAGTGGGAATAAATGACAATTCTGTACTGGGGGGAGCGGACACGGACTTAAATAGTTTTTTATAAAATAGAATACACTAGAAGGCCGAGAGCGAGCCGTGAGAAAAGTAGAGCGCCGTAGCATTTCGGTTTAGGCTGCCGCTAGAGAGCAGAAGAGAGTGGGGTATAATAATGGTAAGTAGGTTTGGGATTCAAACGAGCTTTTTGGTAAGTTTGAGGAAATGGAGAATTGTCTTGTTGTGTAGGTTGTGTTAATTCTTGGAGGATCAAGTTGATCAAGCCGGGCAATCTGGGATTACCACGACATATTGGAAGCATGTTCAGCCGAAGCAGCACCACCGACATTCGCACCCGACTGGTTTAGCAAACTTTGGTCATAGTCATCGAGGTCTTCAACGTCGTCCTCTTCTTCTTCCTCCTCCTCATCGTCCACCTCTTCGGGGATGCGCAGATCCATTTCACCCTCTTCGGGAACACGTGCATGATGCAGTTTCGGCCGCTTGTTATCGTTCCGAGCGGGAGATTCATGTTGCTGATGTTGCTGTTGTTGCTGGAGCATCAACTGCTGGCTGAGAATGTGCTGCTGCAACTGCTGGGTCACGGCCTGAAGGCTGAATCCATTGCCAAAGAGGGAGGCCGCGGCGGAAGATAGCTGAGCTGAGAGGTTGCCGTCCATGGCTGGGCTGCCGGTTAAATCAGCCAACGACCCCGTTGCCCCCCCTCCATTGGTGGGGGGTGCCTCGTAAAAGGTCCGTCTGTGCTTTCGTTTCCCATACACGTCGGGATTCGCACAGTTCGGATCCTTTCCACTGGCAATGAGTTTGTCTTTGAGTTCTGAATGGACATACGCCAGATGAATGACAAAAACAGATCGGTTGGGAGTCTTGTAAGAGCATCCGGGGTGGTGACAATTGAACACTCCCAAACCATCAGCGGAGAGGTGGGCCCAGAAGGCCTGGAAGTGCTTGCCAACCACATGTTGGCGATGGCACGTATGATTGTATGACATTTTCTTGCACACGCGGCAAATCAGACGGGTGTTGTTGGCATTGGGTTTCCCACCCGGATGGCCGCCACCACTCTTAACCGTCGGAGAAGGCGTGGCTGGGGTGGTTGTGGCACTCATCACCTTTTGTTGGTGCATAAGGATCTTGGACTGACGGAGAAGATCAGCTGGACTGCTCAGCAAGGACGAGGAGTTCAACGAGCTCGGTCCAGTTCCATTCGTGTCGTCCGGTCCTTCCAACTCACTGCCATCGGTTTCGATGGGGATCAGTACATCTGGAGGAATCCCCTCTTGGGCTAACTTGTGCTTAAGCTGTTTATGTTTGCCTGCCAGGTGGAAGAGGAAGTTGTATCGGTACTTGCTCTGGTACGAGCATCCAGGAACGTGGCAGTGGTACATATCTGCGGATTTAGGCACTTCGTTGGCCCACATATACTTGAAATGGGTTGACACCAAGTGAGTGAAGAAGTTATCCTTGCCCTTCCATGACTTTCCACAGAGTCGGCACTTCACGAAAGGCTTGTAACCGCGAGGATAGCGATTATTGATATTCTCGTACGGTGACATAAGAGCCGCTGTCTTCAAGGATTCGAGATTAGCGGCAGTCTCCGCAGACATGGACGTGTTTTGATCCTTGCTTGGGTTTGCATAGACCGCAGGTCCGTCGATGGTTTCCTCCTTGATGGTGGTAGCCGGCATGGAGGACTCATCTTGGCCGTATGGATCATCAGGCGAAATACCTTTGGCAATATTGGATATGATTCTGTCGTTGCTGTTGTGAGATTTCTGAGTGAGATTTTCCAACACTTCGAGATTCTCGCCCAGAGCTGCCAGTTTTCTCCTCAGATCGTCATGGACTCGGGCCACATGCATCACGAAATGCTGACGTTTGGTGGTGGTATAAGTGCACTCTTTGCAATCGTACTTGGCCGCACGATGAGGGATCTCAGTTCGCCACAAATGGGCGTAATGAGGGTACAAAAGATGAGCGAACAGTGATGCCCCATTGCCGCTTGCTTTTCCGCACAATCGGCATACGTACGCCCGATTATCGTGACCGTCGGAGAGCATGTCTGCTCCGCCCAGAATAGATGAGTGTGTGGACGATGGGCGTACAAGTAGACTATTATCAGTGCTATCCGAACGCGTAGGAGTGTTCGTCCCGTTTTCGTAAACGGCCGCTTTTTGGGGCGTGTTGTTCATTCTGGCCATTTCTTTAAAGCGTTGAAGCGATTGCTCCATGAGATTGGAGCTTCCATTATGCTGGTTCTCTTTCCCATGATGCTTTCCCGGAGAATCTTTGTCAGTCTCTTCATCTCCGTTCTCGGCCAGGAAGTGGCCCCCAAAGAACATTTGCACCTCGGGGGTGACCTCGAGCATCTCGTCGTCGGCTGGTTCGTCCTCGTCGGGAAGATTGTGATTGAAGAGGTCCGAAGCAGGCGATGGGACGTTGGGCCCGTTGTCCTCTCCCTGATCAGCTTCGGTGAAGTTTTGTTCGACATCTGGGAATTCACCATGGTCCCTGTTTCCGGACGGAGTCAGAGTGGTTAGCTTGGTAATATCGATTTGGAGAGCTGCAATCAGTGACTTCAGTTCCTTGACAGAGCAATTGCCTAAGCTGGTTCCTGAAAGCGGAAATTTGTATCTGATTAGCGTTCAAACCAGGCAATCAGTCACAAACTTGACAACAACCTAAATTGCCGCGCGAGTCGAAATCGGATGAAAGAATTGAAGCTGAAACGACGTTGCTTGAAAAATACATCACTTGGCTAATTTTTCTTTTAGATCTTATTCCAATTCGTGCATGGTAAAACTAAGTTTCTTTCTTGAAGAAGATTGTTGTGATTTATTTTCATATTGTTATTGAAAAAGGGAAGGAAATAACAACTCAGAAACAATAATTCCATCATTCATGAACCATGAGCGCGTGTAAGACAAAACCATGAGTTGTTGAGTGTCTTGCGAAATAAACTTGAATTCAATGCATTTCAGTTGAAACCTAACCCAGGCAAGGCAGTCATTTTTTGCCTTTTTAAGAGCTTCTATGAAAAGTCAAATTAGAATTCGTAGAACAAGTGGAAGTCGAAACAAGACGAAATAGTAATGCTACATGAATGTGTGTGAAGTTGAAGAGTGTGTGTATGCGATGTTCGTAAAGTAAGTTATAGGTACTTCAACGAAGGCAGGTGAAGAAACGGATTGAATGACACACCACCACCAATCCGCTTCCTGCCTCAAAAGCCAAACAGATGTGTTTTTCCGACAAAGCACATTCTGCTGTATGATTCTTCAAATAACAATTAACGCCATGCCACCAGTTAAGGAAAATACAAACCTGTGTAGATAATGCTCAGAAGGTTCTTGATGGTGATGGCTTCGTAGTCTGGTAGCATGATGGTAACATTATCGCAAGAACATTTGTCATTGTTCTTGGAGTCTTGAATGAGTTTCCTCACAAATGGACTACAACTGGCCAGCATTAACTGAAATCAAAAGGAAAGAACAAATTCATTATCAATCGGGGTGGCCATATGGTTCAGCGCATTCTTTGGGACTTTCGACAATTTCACAAATTAAAGCCTCTTTCTCTCATTTGCTTCATTGGTTCGCTTGTCGAAGTTGTCTCGAAAATCATTTTGACCATTATGAGAAGACTAATGAAATGAGCGGTTAACCATACATCTTTTAATGCTCCAGTATACTTTTGGGAAACGTTTCCTAACTCTGCGCTTGCGAGGGATTTCTATCACAAGAGAAGAGAATATCGTTAGATGTGAAACGTATTGATTTTTCCACTCCCCACTCTCCTAACCAATAGGAATTGAGGAAGAACTGTTAAACTCCTAAAAGTTGATGAGCCCACAGCGTTCCCAATTTGGGATTAAAGTGGAACTAGAGCCAAAGACTGGGAGTTTGAGAACGAACCGGCAGCGACCTCCTTCAACCTATTGGCACCACGGCACCCACCACGGCCGCAGGAGACGATCGAGGAGAGGCGGAAAGAGTGAGAGAGGGGGGATTGAGAGGAGAGCCAAAGACTAAAATACCATTATTAAAGAGTAAAGGATTTAGCAGTGGAGCCAATCGCTTCCTCCTCAGGGACATCACAATAAAATCGATAAATTTTCAAATTGAGAGAAAGCCAAATTTCTCAATCTCTCCTCAGTGGAGTGAGTGGTGGCGAGCTAGGAGAGGAGAAGTAGGAAAGAGGCCCTACGGTACATGGTGATTGGGATGAGTTCCGGAAGCCACCCCTTCCTCTTCCCAGCTGTTTCCCCTCGTGTTCAGGTTCCCCTTTTGACTGCCAACATGGTCATTTGTCCTGTTCCTTCTCCGTCAAGCCACGGGAAGAGCCCAACAACATCGAACCCTCCCTACCACGCGGTTGCCTTCTTTGGTTCGTTGGTTCATTCGTTCGTTTGTTCCCACCACCGCCACCAACCCGTCATCTCTTATGGCTCTCATACTGTGTTCCAACAGCAAAGCTGGGCAAGTAAGCGAGCATTGAGCAAGTAAGCAAGGAAGCAAGCAAGCAAGCATACAGGCCAGCGAAGAAACCAGCTAACCAACTTGAACTCAACCGCTACCCTTCGCGGGTTTCCGACAGCCTCTGAACTTCATCAGTACTTGTATCGAAAAGCATTTCATCGAGCAAGAGTTTGATTTCTGCATCGACTTGTCCGTCTTCCGCTTCCTTCCTTCCTTTGGTTCGCGGTGGGTTGTTCCATCTCGTGTGCCTTCTACTGGCAAACGAGGGGGGCATGCAACGACAGATTTGTTCCCACTTGATATCAAGCGAGAGACGAAGGAGGAAGGAGGAAGAGGAGGAAGAGGAGAGGAGACGGAGGAGACGGAGGAGACAGAGGAGAAAGAAGACGAAGACGACGATGGAGACGACTTGAACCAAGAGTACATGGAAAACGACCGAGAGGCTCCTTCTCGTAGATGTACTTTGGACTGGTTCCACTCTCACGGTTGGAACCACTGCGCTCGGGGCTCGGGATGTACTCTGGGGGTAGACGACTCAGTTGAATTTTGTAGGAACTACGTGCGCTTGCGAAGGGAACACAGTCCGGTGGCCTTCCTGCCTTCCTTCTCACACACGTGGGGGGGGGGGGGGGGGGGGGGGGGGTTCGGACGGAAGAGGGAACGAAAATGCCGCTCTGTTTTCTGTTTTTCAACTCATGCTCGTCTTTCTCCCGTTGAGGAGGACGTAGGTAGTTCCTTGGTAGTTGCCTCTTTCATTTGGCACCACCATCAAAACTACTACGACGACGACAACTACTACAACTACTACTACTACTACTACTACTCTTATGTTTGCGAGTAGAGCGTGCGTGCGTGTGTTACATTAAAACAAAGAAAAGCTTGTGTACCCTTCAAAGAACTTGTGCGAGGAGTATTCAAGCTATTTCTCAACGCCCTCTTTCACAACAAAGTAGATTGTACAACAGCGTGGAACCTGCTCCATCCACAGAGGGAAAGGGCGCGCTGAACAGTTTTTAGTTATAGAACTGTTACAGTTATTGATGTTGTTGTAGTTGTTTCGCTGCCGTCATCCTTTTGGACTGTGCGCGAAGCGCAGAGCTTTAGTTCTTTTTATAACCTTATTTTGTACTCTGAACAACCCACAAAGACTCAGCTTCCATAAGCCCACCAGGGACGAAAATACAACGAAGAGAAGACTAAAACAGAATAGGATTGAGGGAAAAGAAGGGGAGGGACATGTTGGTTGGAAGCGAACCAAAGAATAGGGAGTCGAATTTGACAACTTGTGTTAGCTCGGCTGATAACAGTCTCAGACATCAACACTTCTACAATATTTCTCAACCCTTCATTGAAACGCCCAAGCGCAACTGCTCTTGCCTGCAACCGAACGGCCATTTTTAATTGAAATTCAAATCGCACTCACTCCCTTTGAGTGAGTAGTAGGGATGAATTTCTTCTGTTCCCATTGCACAACTCTCCATCCAGCGATCAGAGAGTCATTATGGAGAGCTTCTATGATTACAGTATTTCCATTGCAATAGCAACAGCACTGAACACGTCTGGCTTGGGCCAACATGAGCTCTCAACGCCTCAGCGTTGTCGTAGTTGAAGTTGGTGCCGTCGCACTCGTCCTAGTCGTCGCTGTTGTGGGTGCGAGCACCAGCTCGATCACTACGTTCATCATGGAAGCCAGTAAGCCGTCCGATTTGCCTGCTGCGCTTCTGGGTACAGACGATATAAGTTGGCATTTTAAGCTCCTAAGCTCTACTATCTAGCCGTCTGTTTGTTGACCGGCAGTTGTTCATCCCAAGGTAGCATAAACGCCGAACATAGATTGGGCATTCATCCCTGATGTGTATCCCTGATGAATCTCTTACCTGATGGGTTTTGAAGCACCGAAACGCAGGCGATGACGAATCGAGTCCAGTTTTACCAGACACGTCCTCCTCGGAATCGCCCTTGAGCTCTAAATCACGGGAAGCGGGACGATCCTCTTCGTTCAGGGGGTCAGAGTTCTCCGAGGCCCCGGTGGAGGCCGTTTCTGACTTCTCCAGGGGGCCATCACTTTTACTTTTGGAGGAGCCCTTGTGGTCGGAATCAGGTCTCCCGCAGACCAGGTTGAGATCGGTATGACATCCCTCCGAGTACAGAGAGGTCACTGAATGGAAGAACTCCTTCACGTGTTTTGTCGTGGGGCTAAGGTAATGGGTCAATTTGGCCTTGTGAACCAAAGCCATGTTGGGAAGAGATTACGGGAGATCACACTGAATCAGTCCAACGGATTACTTGGTATCAGAGTTTCACAGTCAATGATGCATGGTAACTTTAACAAGTTTCAAGGAGATACAGTGAAACACACACACACACACAATTTCAAACCGACAGCCAGTGAGGATGTTGTTTGAGAGGGGAGTGAGTTTCGATTCCGTCACTTGTGGGATTGGTAAACACGCCCAAGTTAGGAAATGGTTTCAAGTCACAGCAAAGAGGTTGTTCTCGGGTAAGATAGAGAGACAAGAGGACGAGATCCAAAATGAATTTCACGCACAAAGGTAGCTTGGTTGGCTTGACGGTGAATCTGAATTTCTGATCACCACAGGATAATGTTCTCTTGAAATATTGAGATGAGGCTAGCTCCGGATCGATCGACACTTTGGGATGAAAAATGCCCGTCAACTAGAGACAAATGGCGATTGTAGTGAGTGGTTTGGTTGGTAAGTTGAGGGTTGGCTCTCGGGTGGTTTTGGTGTTTCTTGCTTCAGCACCAAGTGATCTTCAACGATGGGCGATGAAGTGAGGACATTAACACATATACACACACACACATCAAATGCACGAGAAAGGTCACTTTTGTAGAAGAAATCTGGTTCAGATCGAGTTCTGGCACAACCGGCGGTAACTTTCAGTTGAAAACAAGGGTGACAAACGTTAACAATGACGCTCCAAGCAAGCGAACCACCTTTTGTCAGACTTTCGAGTACTACTGGAGAGGGAGAGACAGACAGAGAGAGAGTCAAAGACCCGGCTGGAATCGTTGGCGATGAATCAAAGGTTGATTGGCAACCTAATCTGGATTCAAGGGTGGATGGGTTGGGCTCCGGCTCTGGTCTCGCGGTGGTTGCAGGCATGTAAATGAATTTTTGGCACTTCTGGAAGAAACATGGGTGGTTGAGAGTATTTTGCAAGGCTTTTCAGGTTCCCCCTCAAATATGGGTGGTTCAGCTTTGTCGTGGATTTGACAAGGATTGGCGAGGATTTTGCTGGTTTTTTCGAGAGTCGAGAGCTCACTCAGTCATGAAGAAAACGAAACGTGTGAGGGAGAAACAGCGTCAGATTCAGGACCAGACACGAGACGGAAGACCGGCTGATTCATATATCATGGTAGCAAATGAATAAACAGCGAGGCAATAATAATGATCATAATAATAATAATAATAATATTGGTGGGTCAAGGGGGTAGTTGAATGAAGAGAAGAGGATAGGATATCAGAAGAGGGATGGACGAGAGGATGCACACAACGGGTGTGACCAAGATCGCTACTCAGGTCCACCTTGACATCGTGGTGCGTGCGTCGTGCTCTTGTTCTGGAGGAGGACTTGCAATTCACTCACTTCACTCACATTATTTCCATCCAGTCCTGTCTTTCTGATCCAACTACTTTTAGTCCCTCTTCCACTTCCACTTCTTCTTGTTCTTCTGCAGCTGAATTCCCGCCAGTAGAAGGAACGAACGAACGAACGAACGAAAGAACGAACGAACGCACCCACGGACGGAGGAGGGAACGGACGGACGCACCGAGAGAAGCTCTCCTTCCTCACTGACCCGCTTCATTCACCTCCATTCTGAAGACGACGCCACCGAAGAACATCCAACAAACAAGGCCGGACGCATTCGACGTGCGGCCGGACACAGAGTGCCCGCCGACGCCACAGATGTTTGAGTAAGCTAGATGAGGTTGCACCTGGGGTCATCAATCGACCTCACTGCGAATTATCAATCCCAACAAAGCGACCCAGTGTCGAGTGTTAGATTTAATGGAAACCTACTGTTGCCTAACGGATGATCTGAAAATGGGGAAGGAGGTGGTCAATTCGACACGCGATTTGACCTCTTGGACCGTGAGCACGGGGAATGTGCGACAATCGTCAGTGGTTAGAGATAGGTAAGCTTGAATGTTGAACCATTTCCGACCCTTGAAGTTGTAAAGAGGCCCAGATCTATGAGTGTACCAAACCGCCTTTTAGGCTTGATATTAGTGGAGGAGGCAGGCCCCTGCGCTCATTATACTGTTCTCTGCTTATACATTAACGACATACACGAGCAAACATACATTTTCCTAGAAAACATACTGGTGGTATGATTCATGGGGCTACAAATCTCCGTCAATCCCACGTGTTCCCATCCAAACAAATGTATTCCTCCTCGCAGGGTAAGAATACGACAGAATAACTTTTCAGCCGGTCATGACACTCTAAACGCAATTCGCCTCTTGAGGCCCATCTTATACGGTCATGTCCATCAATGTGTCCCCCACCACCGCTAGAGTTGGTCATGCAAGATGGTGTTCATGTTCATGTTCACGGTCAAGTTTTGCCCGAAAAGAACACCCTTCCCAATTGTTCCCGACAGATCTCGAGTTAACCTCCCATGTTCATATATGGTGACTGCGCAACATTCTATGAATTGCCCCACGAACAAAATTATAGAAACGCGCCGGGCCAAAGTACTCCTCCACCATTTCCATCGCATTCTGGTTACTTGAATTCAACTGAACTTGCAGGGTTCAAAAATGAACTTGCGCCCGCAGCAGGCAAGTGCATGTGGCGGCCCAACAAATTCTGCTGGTTTTCAAGTGCAGTCCGTGCTTCTTCTCCTTTTGAGTTCTGGCCGTCATCATCGAAGGAACGAACGGGAGGAGGAGAGAAACAGAAGAGGCAAGCAAGCCCAGGGTGAACAAGCAGGACGAGCACGATCTCGACTTGACGCTGACGGGGTGGACGACGAGTACGATGAGCACCACGAACACGTCGTCGATGAACGAGATCGACAAGAAGAGCTGACAAGCATTGCTCATGAGGGGTTGTTCTAGTGTCGTCATAGATTGATCTTGTTGCGTCATCGAAAACTCTCGAATACCTATGGACATGTCTTTGGATACTTCGCTTGCTGGCTAAAGGAATGTCCTCCCTCCATGACCTAGCATCTTTGGGTTGATGTCTATTAAGCAAGTAAGTTTTGTCAGCCCAATATCCATTCCGTCCGTCTTTCCTATTCCCGAATCGAATGTGTCGAATTTGTTTGATGTTTGCGTTTTTCCAAACCACAATGTTGGAAGCACTGCTGAAAAGTGATGGAGACCAGTTGAGACGAAAGCGCCAAAGTTCCGGACAGGGTCAATCAAAATTTGTAAATTGAGGACTTGCACCGCCCAAATCCTAAATTCTCAATCCCCAATCCCCCTGCAAGAACGAACCGGGTTGAGGACGTACTACATACACCAGTACAGCACTGGATATCTCGGCATTCTCAGGCCAGCAGACCTTGCTCCTGATGGTGGAAAATTCACCAACTCAAAAGGAGTGGTAGGTTCGGAGACGTACATACGTAAGTACACTACGTAGGAGACTGACTCGGGGTCTCCAAAGAAATGATGGCGACGAATGCTTGTTGTGTGCCATTGACAATTCCAAGAGAGCAAGCAGTAAGCACAATCGCATAGATGATCATCGGCGAGGCTCTGCCTTCAACCATCGTCATCGTACGTCGAGCTGATAGTGGAGGAGACAAGACATTGACCGCAAATCCATGAGCAGGTTGGTTTGTAGGGCAGACACTCACTCCCTCACTCAAGGAGTGACTCAGAGTGGATGGACGGATGGATGGATGGATGGATGAAGATTGCGCGAAGGATGCCCCCGTCCTCCCCAAATCTGACGGACCCGAGCAAGGCGGGAGTGGTGGTGGATATCCATAATCGAAATATTCCTCTATTTGCAATGGTATCAAGCGCAATTGGAGCTGCCTTTTATTTCTTCCACCGAATACCATCTATGATGCCAGGTGGTTCAGGGGAGATGGATGCTTGAAGCCAGATCAATTTTGGAAGGAATTGGGTCGCTCCGGCTCGAGCTCCGTTTGCCGAGTTGAAGTGATTGGTAACGATTTGCAGTTTGATATTGAGGTCTAAATGGGAGCTTTAGTTGTTGAAGGCTTAAACTTTTCTATATATTGGGCAATTTATTGTGCGCTTGACCTACATGGCTATTAAAGTACGGTGACCTTCAGAGGGATGTACTTTCTCAGGTGTCTTTGCAGCCTTGTATTATTGGTAATGCCGAATTGTACTGCTTTTCAGTTTCTCTCCCTCAAATAGGTTTGATGTAGCCCCTCGTTCAACATGATACTGCGAGTAAACAATAGCTAACTATTGATCTTGGCTTAGCTTCATAGCTTGTGTCGAACTCGAGGAGGAAGAGGCAGCTCTTTGTTTGAAAATGTAGAGAGACGACGACCGTTAAGGCTAAAATCGCCTAAAAGCTTGATCAATCGAGCTAGGTTATGATGGCTGTTATCCAATGTGTGTATGTATGTATGTATGTGTGTGTAAGTACGTATGTGTGTGAGTGAGTGAGTGAGTGAGTGAGCGGATGTTTTGGATGTTCAATCCCATTACTTCCAATGCTAGTCGAGTCTTTGGTACAACCTGCACGATTTCTGGCTGATCTGGCCAATCTTCTCTTTAAGTCTGCACCTTCTTATACTTAAGACCAGCTAGCCTTATAAAAGCAGCTCTTCTTTCACTGTTAGCATTTGCGCCCCCCGCCCTCCCTTGCTACTCGCCCCAAAAAGTTGTTTGATTGCAACTAAGCCAGCTAACACTCTAAAGCCTAAGAGAAGAGACGGTTGCACAGTTCTGCGACTGTTCCGAGGAGCAGATCGAGTTGGTCGGGTGGTATCAGTCAGCGGTGGTGATAGTGGTGCTGGTGCTGGTAGTCGTTGTAGTATTGTGCCAGCTTATAGAAAATTCTCCTAACTGCTAAAGCGCTCTGTTAGGTTGATGACAGCGTTGGAGACGGGACCGACAGAGCCGGTATGTCGCTCAGAGCATTCAACGTAAAATGTACCTACCAAAGTACATACAACTGGAAGAGAAGACCGAGAGGATGGAAAGAGCTTGGATCGGGCTGGGTCAATCATTGAGAAAGACGAACGAAAGAGAAGAAGGGTGCCAATGCAACTAGAATAAAGAGAGAGTACCACCAAATGCTGAAAAGACTCTTCTGCGGGCCATGACGGTCGTCGTGGTCGGACTGGTGGTATAGCGGTGGTACTGATGGTAGTGGCAATAGTGCTGATGGTTGTACCAGTCTTGGTAGGTAAAGCATACGCACAACCAACCAGAATTGTGTCTTTGAACTTATCAAATGCGACGACAAAGTTTACTAAGAGAAAATGTGGCTCTAGAGGCTCGATTGTCGCAACCATCAGGCGATCGTATCCACACTACTAATCAATAAGCTAACGCTTTTACGATACCAGACTATGATGTCAACAGAGATGTCCAGAGCAGCACCTATCTTACCAGTGAGGATGATAAATTTCAAATAAAACGGTTTGAATGAAGAGAAATTTCAAGGCTTGGCCAAGATCTGACAAGAAAATAACCCGCGATATTACGGGGCGCTGACATTATTGCAGGCTCGGACAATTCATTAGCTTGTCCGTCATGACCACGGCCAGATTTCCAGTTCTCAACAGTACTTGTGCAATGCCTATGAGATGTCATTAAAATGAATAGATGAATGAAGCTGGAGACATTGAAGGTAGATTGCAAAATTTATTGGAATGCTCTTCAACCCGTCTTTTCTTTGGGTGTCATTAAAGGTTCCAAAATGAATCAAATGCACATGTGAGTCAATGCATTGCAATGACATTTTTGGCTGCGGGAAAAAAATTGCCCTAAGAAGCGCTTGCAATATTGACCCCACCAAACGACGGACGTTCACTTGAGCACCGTCGATGACTTCTCCCTCCTTAAATGGATGGAGCCTTACGGTATACTACGTACCCGGTATACCGCATGCATGAAATTGTCCACGCGTTGTGGTACTCGAGAAGCACTCGGCACCTAGACCTTCATTCTGATCTCCATACAAACGGCGACGACATGGTGGAACAAAGTCGACGACGTCCTGCTTAGAACCTATAAAGTATATCTGGTGTTCGTATTGATCAAACAATTGCAAAGATAAGTTAGGCGAGTACAGTAATATCAGAATGGAACGCAACCAATAAGTACAACCAACAACCATTTCAAGGCCACGCGAGGGCAAGCCCTGCATGGTGGATCAACTTGGGGAGGGGGGGGGAGAGCCGGTCGTGTATGTAAGTGGTTCCTTAGTCGTTCGTTAGGTTGGCTACCGTCTCTACTATGTTTTACCACAGCCAGGTGTTTCGTTTTTCCTCCTTAAAAAACTAGAATAACCAACATCAGCTCGACCGCTCTATAGGAGATTAGAACGACATATATGGGCACAGAAAATTGACGTCGAAGGTTTGATTGGTAATCAGAATCAACTGAAAGCTACTTTCCGTGGTTCCTCTCGCTTTGTTTAATGGTTCATTGTTCAACTATAACTACATACAGTTGGCTGACAGTATCGTAATGGTCCATCGCTACAACAGGCAGCCATGGATTAAACCAAAATCCTACTAACCCGTTTGTGTCATATTTCGTAAGACGAATTGGAATGTTACAAACGGTATATCAACTGAGCCCCAAGTTTTGACTTTTTATTAGGTTTTTTTCATCTATTCAAAGTGGCATTTCTTAGCACGACATGTCTTGACGACTGATTAACATTGTTAATATGAAAGCATTATCAATGCGAGAGTTGACAACAAATGGGATGGTTGGTACATGCAATAACAGCTTTCTATTTATTAGATAAAAGCATTCATATGGGGATCAAGTTAGAAATTGTTACATTATGTGCCATCTTTCACCCTTGTAAAAAAAGAACCATTTCTCTTTTCTGCTCAGAAGTATGATATAACTGTGTGTAAATGTACAAAATTGTACTTGGGTGTACTTTCATTGTGGAATATTGTTGCATTTGTATAATCATGTATTTTGTAGGCCTTTATTGCGAGAATGTCTCATTGGATCCGTTATTTTACAATATTTGTGTTGGCATGTCATCGAGTCGTGTCCATTTCTTGGTTCAAGGAGCGCCATTCGAGGCGATGATCCACTAGAAGAGGGGGAGGGGGGGAGACCTGGGATCGAACCCATGAACCCGAGCTGAGCTCGGTCGCGCGTTAACCAACTGCGCTGGAACCATCTCCCATATGTATCATTACTTAATCGTTTTCTTGGATTCCACTAATTTTTCCATGGAGAGAGAGCGCTGACCACGCTCGGATATGATTTGGCCCTCTTTTAGTAAAACAAATTACATGCACAAGAAACTGGGGTTTAGAGTTCGTTTAGAAGCCCCACATAAGTAATATTGGAACTGAAACAGCTTAATATATGCTTTTTCTGTTCTTGTTCTGTCTTTCTTTTTCTGTGTGTCTGAAGCTCGCTCTCGGGGGCTTTGATGGCTATGGATCCACTACCAGAGAGTGAACAGAGCACTGAGCCAGTCACGGCACCAGCAATATTCAAACAAAGGACATAACTTTAGTTTGGGAGATTGTTTGAGAGTTGTTCCTGTTGTTGAAGTTGTTCTCAATATTCATGTTCAGATATTGCATTTTCCTTCTGGCTCACTTTATTGTACAGTAGTATGTGGGCAACAGTGCCAACAGCACCGACGAACTAAGAACGAACGAGCAGTCAGGCAACGTTAGGAAGAGTCACTCTACGTACGTAGAGAACGTCGAGTACTGTAGATATATACTGTATATATGGCGTTGACTGAGGATAGCGGGGAAGAAGATGGAGAAAACGACGAGCACCAAGACGCCAAGGATTGTGCATGTTTGGTTGGAAATTTGGCATTGTAAATCAGAATGAGCAAATGTTTGATGTGGTTCTCAAGATACGTTGAGCAGTATTGGGCTCTGCTGGCTACTATGTACAAATGATGCAAGTGAGGCGGCGGCTGATATGCATAAAGTGTACTACTACCGATACAAAGGCTCATGGTGTAGAGTGCAGACCAGGCCAGGCTTGACATAACTAAGTCTGTTTTTACCGAATATCCGATTGGAAGATGTTTGCTTGAGCTTCTTAGTTTTATCCCTTTCTCTACCTCGTCACAAGAGTAGCCGTAGTTGTATTAACGAGATATTTGTGGCTCCGCTTGGCTCAAAGAGTCTGGTGAAGTGTTCGACGCATTTCAATGCCTGGATACGAGGAGTGCTCTAAAGCATTGATCATGATTGGTGGTAACGATGAATGTTCAAGCATTTCCTCTCCTTTCTTTCACTCTAACATGATCAAAACAGCTATCTTGATCTCCATGATGATGATGACGATGATGAAGATGATGGTCGTGGTGGTAAGGATGACGTCGATTATTATCGTCATTCCAAGTGAAAATATGATATTTGCCAACAAGCGTCTGTCTTGGTTGAGCTCGACATAATATACAGTGAAGGTCTTATTTGGAAATGGCGCTGTATTTGAACAAACTCGCGTTCTTATTGGCGGTTATCAGAGCGTTTATTTTGTGTTCATTTGCATACCCACCTAGCCTCTATCTATTTTAGGTAGAGAATTGAACACAACTACTACGGAAAAGTTACATTTGCCCTGGCCCGAAAGCCTCAGTTTTGTTCCAAGTTTTGAGCAGTTCCGCTCGTTTCATATACAATTTTTGTGAGAGCGCCTCAATGGCGATATTCAGTTTTAAACGCACTCGATACATCGACGACGACAACAATGTTCCTATTCCTATTATCATTATCATTATTATTATTATTATCATTATTATTATTATAATGATCAACGGCAACACCGTCAACATCAACGACGAGAAGCTTGATGATGATGGTGATCGGCTGCACCAGCATTTTACTCACAAAAACGATCGAGTGTTGGGGGGGCCAACATTCAACCCAGAGTAAGAGGACTGGGACTGACTGCGATTGCTAAACACTATGGTGTGTTTGTTATAAGTTGATTTGCCTCGGCAATGCTCCCCCCTCCCCCCTCTCCGTTTTCCGTTCTCATCCTCTGGGTGTGCTGTGCTGTGCCACCGCCACCACCAACACCACCATCATTGCTATCACCACAGTGCACACCCTTCTTTCCTTTGGCTCACCTTACGCGACTCTCTTTTACTCTGTCTCTCTTTCTCTCCCAATTCCCAATGTTTAAGTCGGAATAGTTTAGTAGAAGTTATAAGAGTTCGTTCAATGCTATCTATCTCATGTTGGGCTTGCCTGCTTCCATCCTTTCTGAACACTGAACAGTTCACCAGTCAATAGTAGTAGTTCAACAAAAACGGCAGCTCGGGCTTCAAATCCACCGCAACACTGAATGCTACCAGCCCTTCTACTACTACTACTACTATTACTATTTCTACAGCAACTCCAACATAAGTACTGAACTTCTAAGAGCGCTGCTGGTACTGCTTCAATGTTGTACACAAACTGAGCTGACTTGAATGATACTACTGCACTTAGGAAAGATTTTGTGTTCTGAAAATTGTAAACTGAACTAACTGCTGCAGTTCCACCACCTCCAGCTCCAGCACCAACACCGCCTCTTATTTCTTCTTCGCCCTCCTCCTCCTCCTCGTCCTCCTCCTCCTTCTTCTCGTCCTCCTTGCGATCGGATTGAAGCGAGAGAGGTGCCCGATCGTGGCTTGCTATTACAACAACAACTACTACTACTACTACTACCTAGGACTTCTTCTATCACTGAATACTTCAGCCGGGAGGACTAAAGCATTCACTAGTACTCACTGGGCTAAAGATTTGAACTTTATGTTAAGCTTGCGGCAAGGAAAAGTAGGTCTCCCAATTTCATGTGGCAAGTTATTGGCAGTTGGGATTGTTTATGCAATTCAGGTAAAAATGTACAGAAATTGTGCTTACACCCAACTGGAAGGAGGTGAAGCTGAAGGTGGATGGAGAGGGAGAGAGAAGGGGGATCTTCTTGACGGCCTGAAACACGTACTAGTACAACATACTTCGTACATCAGAGAAGGGGATGGATGGATTAGATGCCCACAAACATGCCTTCATCCATCCATCCCTCCGTCCTTCCCTCCGTCCATGGTGAAATGGTCGGTCGGACGACCCCTTCATTCTCTGAATGAACATGCTGAATTGCGATTGACAAACATTGGTGTTATTGAAAAAAAATATGAACTTATCGAGATGGCGCCCTTTCGGTTATGATCATCGTCCATGCTCACAAGCAGAATTACCGTATATCTTGTCCTTGGAAAAAGATCCAATCCTAAAGCCCAAGATGACGTCATTCTGAACATTGAACACATTTCAATAAGATACATACAGCCAGCCGCCACGCTTCAGGCCGAATCTTTTGTTAGTGGGCTCAAAGATGAATGCACTTCATGGGTATGGGTACCACCACTTTCAAGACAACTGCAATTATTCTACCTCCAAATATGCCACTTACAATCCTGCCCATAATCCCCAAAATACTCTTTTCGACTATCACGAAATGCTTGCACATTCACCAAATGACAAAATTGCAGCTGAGTCTTTTCAACTTACTGAAATGGTTGTGTGTTGATTTTTTTTCCATCTTCCACTACAAGGTTTGAGTTGGGCGGCCTCCTTTAAGTTGAACCGAAATGTGAAAATTAACACATCTGTTTCAAGCGGCCAAGAATGTGAACATTCATGCTTTGCTTTCCATCAATCCGTGCTAAAAGGCTAACGCACACGGGACTTTCCAATCCAATCCAAATACAAACTTTGAGATGATTGGATTTGACTTTTTGCCTGATGCCTCCTTGGCAGGAAAAATACTTGCCAGATTTGTTGTCCACTTTACCGGATTAAGGTAACTGTGGTCTCGCGCTCTTACTTATCGAACGAACGGTATTGTACGTACAGTATTTTGCAACTCATATGTCTCTACGAGGATGCCAAGCAAATATAATTCTGCTATTGTGGAGGACTATTTTCTTGAAATGCATCCATCAAGACGGCTCCAAATTCATGGCATGTCGAAAGTGCAGAGACGAATTCCCTTTAAAGCACTGGCTCTGTGCTTTAAAGGTAACGATTGCAAGCTGTTTAGAAACTCGAATTTGGCCATTAGGCCCCCCCTGACTCAAGTCAAGTGAACCTGGTACCTTATACAAGTATTGCAAAGATTTCAAGTCTCGAAGTGGTGCACAATTGGCATTCACATTTCTTGCACAGGTCGATCGACCAGACTATAACTTCAATTGAAGAGTCAACCACCTCAATGCCATTACATACCTATTGTTTTGTGTGTGTCTGTGTGCTCTGTGTGTACTTGTACTGTATAAAATGATTGCCATTACCTTGATGGCCGTAATGCGTCTAGGCCTTGCCCAAGTAGTGAGAGCAAGCCAGTAAGCTAGTTGTTATACGCTAGGCAGCAAGCATACTGTCCAACTCTGAATATTATCATCACGAACGTTCGTTTCTTCTACATGTCTTCTACATGTAGTAGTATACATACGTTTGTACTCTGTTTTGTGCTCCATCTAGTGTATGCTCTGTATACATACACGACAGTCCTACAAGGTTTGGAAGATGAAGAATAAGTTTAGGACGAAGTGGGCTGGCATTTGTATTAGATTTAGGCCGTTCAACCTTCAATGTTGGAGCTCCATGAACTCGGGTACTACAAACACTCTTTCCATCCACTGCGACTGTGTCTAGAACGACGACTACTACTACTACTTGTGCTTCTCCTACGACGGCTACGACTACCACTACTACTACTACTAGTAGTAGTAGTATTACTGCTACCACAACTACACCTAAGATTGAACACTGAACAGAAGAGTCGATTTGGGACGAGAGGTGGTGCCGGTACTAGTGGCTGAAATCATGGGGACTGCCGACTAGTTATGTAGTTTACGTAGAATAGTATTCGGTTCTTCGACTTTGGAAGTGAATTGAGTGAGTGAGTGAGTGAGTGACGAATGCTGCTTATGCTTCCATTCGTGGTGCTCCCCCTCTGAATGCTGCCATCCGTCGTCTTACAGGCACCGCGACAAACCTGAATCATTATTACTACTATTATTATTATTATAGCGTGCAATGAAAGGCAGAACAATAACGATTTCCAAGAGATCTCTCAAGACTTCAGCAAAAGTAGTACATACATACTTACTTACATACATGTACAGTGCTGCGTACAGAATGTAGCACGGTGCCCCCTCGATCGTCGACAAAGGCTGTTGAAACTAACAAGAAGTGTACGAAAATCCAATTGAAAAGGCGATGAAGCAAGAAAACTAAACATTCACAGTTTCTCTCCTTATTTTTCGCCTGCCATTCAAGCAGAGCTACGCCATCCTTATTAGGATACCTGAGCGATTTCGCCGATTGTAAGCTAATATTTCTTGCCCCTCGTTCCTCTCGCTCTCAACTATCCTGCGTGCATACAGTATCTGCACACACACACTCACACACACAGTACGAGTACTACATTGTATAAGATGCCTAAAAGGAACTTGATTTCCTCACGCACAAAAATCAAATCTCGATGAGGCGAGGAGGGGCTTAAAGGTGATCTTTGAAAGTTGAACACATCTGCCTGAACCTAAGAATTGAGAAGTTGGCCTGAGCGAGGAGAGCAATATCTTCTTCTACTTGACTACATTCTCACGTTGGGTTTTCTGGCCTGCCCCAAATCACGAAGAATCTATTCCGTTTAGTATGAGATGAAGAACAACTCTTCATAAAAATTCACCTTTTGAGAGCTAGCCAAGATTTTTCACAATATTTGACTACTCCTACTTTCTACAGCACGATACATATGTTTAGGAAGGAGCAAGGGCAGTAGAAGAGGCAGAAGAACAAGAAGAAGGATGAGAATTGAGAAGAGTACAAGAAGAGATGGCTCAAACGCGATGAAGAAGTAAAAGAAGAAGAAAAATGATGATGATGACGATGATCAAGTCGTACTACGTTTACTCCATACATATACAACTGAAGAACTGTTCGCTTCTCCAACAGTAGTATTCACAAAGCTTCTTAAATTGAGGTGCTAGGTAGGCATGCTCGGATCGGTCGGCGGCAACAAAAAAAGACGCTTCCTATGCAATATTCCATACTAGATAGAAATAGGTCGTAGAAACAACAAAACAGAGTTGGAACGATGATAACAGCTCTTTGTTACTCGATATCCCCTCATCAAGTTTTGGGTGCCAAAGCCGACTTTTTCGGAGCCAATCGTGTCAGGGGTTTAAACTAAGGCAGCGTCAATCGAGGTTTCGCGATAAAGTGATACACCTTTCCCAATTATTAGCTTCAGCTGTAACCTTGTCAACAAAGAGGAGCATGAAAGTTACTCCCCTTTAGAATTACACCGGTCTTATTCCCGGTCTAGGACAAAGAGCATGAAAGTAATTCAAAATGTACAGGATTAGGTAACATTCGTACCCACTACCTCTGCCAAATACTGTACAACGGCTCAGAGATTGAAAGCGTCCCCAAAAGTTTACGAAAAAACATGCCTAAGATAGACCTTGGAAAAATTCATTGCCCTCTTTCCATCTTATTTAACCCTGCTGACTTTCATTGAAAATACGTCTCTTGATTTGAGTACTTGATAAATCCAGCCACCACTTTAGAAAGCCTATTTTTGAATAGATGTGCTTCTGAAGTTTGCAGCTCTCTTGTACTTTCATCCCAAGATCTTTAACAGAACTCACGAAGAGGATTTATTTTTGGTAATCATTCATGTAAGCAGGGATAGACCCTCAATTTGGTTTTAACTCATATTTTTTGTAGCAACTTATTGGGCAAATCTTTGAAAAAAGACACAGGCCTCTAAACTTGGTTTGTGAAATCAACTAAAGGCATTTAAAAATGTAGCACAGTACCCTAATTTTGTGTAACGAGATGACAAAAACATTTCAGCCAACTGGTAGTGTGATCCAACTAATATTTCACTCATTGGATGAGTGGTTTCAAATTCTTTGAAAATATTTTATTTTTAGAAGTTGTGACCTGCTATAACTACCTATACTATCCTAGCTCAACATTAGAATATTGTTTGCTCAATTTGGCTGGCATATTAAATCAAATGACTGATTCAATTGATGCATGTCATAGATTGACGCAACGCCTTTTCTCCACTTTTGCTCCAAAAACCAAGGCCAGCTGCTTAATTTCCATTTCACTTCACAAGGACAATAACCGAAAGGAGTTTTGCTAAATTTGAATCTAATACGACCCATTTCCTACAGAATTTTTCAGCACAAGAAACTCGTCTCCAATTTAAAGCTTCCCTGCTGGAAAGTCATGTGTGGTAAATCGTGGACATGTGGAAAACTTGGAAATGTGGTGTTCCTATTCAAGCCAAAAGAGATTTCCTGACAACCAAAGACTACTTCGCTCTAAATCAGCGCTTTTACCAAATATAACAAAAGAAGCAATATACTTAAAAAAAGATTTAGAAACAAAGAAGAACAAAGATTTAGGAGCAAGGGCATCGCGACCTTACTAAATTTTCAATCATCATAACAGTTGGGCAACAAAATTCAAACCAATATCGCTTTTGGTGTAGCTTTAACACGGTATTGGTATCACGGCTTAATGTTTTAAGACTGTTTCAGGTTGACTGAACACCTTGTCTATACTTTTGCTTTATTGAATTGTAGAGGAAGCAACTCCTAGAGAGAGTGATGAGAGGTAGCTTGCAGACTAGTTTTCAGTATAATGCCACAACAAACTCGACTTTTACTCTTCTATGTTACTTCTTCTATGATAAAATCGTTTTCGCGGCAGTTTGAATAATTTCATATCCCCTATACTCAATCCTCACAATTGGGAATTCTCCAAGTTCAGGGAAGACTTCCCCTAAAGTATCAAATTTTCGATGTCTTCAGTTTGTTCGAGGAAAAAATGATGCTCCGCCACTTTGTAGTAGGAAAAACAGGGGAAAGTAGCGAGTATTTTTTTTAAAGGGGAGAGGGAAGTCGCTTGATTTTCATCATTTAAGATGTATTACAATTCCTTTTTTGATAAAAGGAACGGAGTACTGTAGTTAGCAATCTCGATACTACTGCGCTGAAGACGAGTAGCCGGATTTAGCAATATTTAATTTAATACTCACCTGTCTAAGTATTGAAATATAGTTGATAGTCTAAGATTTGATGGAAGATGCTGACTTTCTGTCCGCTCCACATATTTCAATTATTCAGAGGTTGAGTGATATATTGTTGATCATTGTCGAGTCGAATCCAAAGTTTGAAGTTCAAACATTAATAAGAAAGCAAAGAAAAATGATGACTAGGGAATGTTTGGAACAATAAAATGTAATTTCCAATTGCGAAAACCAGAGAAAAATGATGAAATATGAAGAAGTTCAATTGAAAGCTGATACGGTCAAGGGTGTCTGAAGAGCAACTTAACCCAAATAACCAGGGCTTGAACAGTTACCGAAAAAAGTAATGCGTTACCGTTACCGATACTTTTTTTAAGAAAAAGTAACAAGTTACCGTTACCGGTTACTTTTGCAGAAAGAGAGGGCCTAAAACTGAAAAAAGTTTATGCAATTCTTAACGTTTAGTAAATATCA
>NC_081449.1:11418689-11440497 GCF_007210705.1 Tigriopus californicus | reverse complement strand
ATTATCATTATTATTATTATAATGATCAACGGCAACACCGTCAACATCAACGACGAGAAGCTTGATGATGATGGTGATCGGCTGCACCAGCATTTTACTCACAAAAACGATCGAGTGTTGGGGGGGCCAACATTCAACCCAGAGTAAGAGGACTGGGACTGACTGCGATTGCTAAACACTATGGTGTGTTTGTTATAAGTTGATTTGCCTCGGCAATGCTCCCCCCTCCCCCCTCTCCGTTTTCCGTTCTCATCCTCTGGGTGTGCTGTGCTGTGCCACCGCCACCACCAACACCACCATCATTGCTATCACCACAGTGCACACCCTTCTTTCCTTTGGCTCACCTTACGCGACTCTCTTTTACTCTGTCTCTCTTTCTCTCCCAATTCCCAATGTTTAAGTCGGAATAGTTTAGTAGAAGTTATAAGAGTTCGTTCAATGCTATCTATCTCATGTTGGGCTTGCCTGCTTCCATCCTTTCTGAACACTGAACAGTTCACCAGTCAATAGTAGTAGTTCAACAAAAACGGCAGCTCGGGCTTCAAATCCACCGCAACACTGAATGCTACCAGCCCTTCTACTACTACTACTACTATTACTATTTCTACAGCAACTCCAACATAAGTACTGAACTTCTAAGAGCGCTGCTGGTACTGCTTCAATGTTGTACACAAACTGAGCTGACTTGAATGATACTACTGCACTTAGGAAAGATTTTGTGTTCTGAAAATTGTAAACTGAACTAACTGCTGCAGTTCCACCACCTCCAGCTCCAGCACCAACACCGCCTCTTATTTCTTCTTCGCCCTCCTCCTCCTCCTCGTCCTCCTCCTCCTTCTTCTCGTCCTCCTTGCGATCGGATTGAAGCGAGAGAGGTGCCCGATCGTGGCTTGCTATTACAACAACAACTACTACTACTACTACTACCTAGGACTTCTTCTATCACTGAATACTTCAGCCGGGAGGACTAAAGCATTCACTAGTACTCACTGGGCTAAAGATTTGAACTTTATGTTAAGCTTGCGGCAAGGAAAAGTAGGTCTCCCAATTTCATGTGGCAAGTTATTGGCAGTTGGGATTGTTTATGCAATTCAGGTAAAAATGTACAGAAATTGTGCTTACACCCAACTGGAAGGAGGTGAAGCTGAAGGTGGATGGAGAGGGAGAGAGAAGGGGGATCTTCTTGACGGCCTGAAACACGTACTAGTACAACATACTTCGTACATCAGAGAAGGGGATGGATGGATTAGATGCCCACAAACATGCCTTCATCCATCCATCCCTCCGTCCTTCCCTCCGTCCATGGTGAAATGGTCGGTCGGACGACCCCTTCATTCTCTGAATGAACATGCTGAATTGCGATTGACAAACATTGGTGTTATTGAAAAAAAATATGAACTTATCGAGATGGCGCCCTTTCGGTTATGATCATCGTCCATGCTCACAAGCAGAATTACCGTATATCTTGTCCTTGGAAAAAGATCCAATCCTAAAGCCCAAGATGACGTCATTCTGAACATTGAACACATTTCAATAAGATACATACAGCCAGCCGCCACGCTTCAGGCCGAATCTTTTGTTAGTGGGCTCAAAGATGAATGCACTTCATGGGTATGGGTACCACCACTTTCAAGACAACTGCAATTATTCTACCTCCAAATATGCCACTTACAATCCTGCCCATAATCCCCAAAATACTCTTTTCGACTATCACGAAATGCTTGCACATTCACCAAATGACAAAATTGCAGCTGAGTCTTTTCAACTTACTGAAATGGTTGTGTGTTGATTTTTTTTCCATCTTCCACTACAAGGTTTGAGTTGGGCGGCCTCCTTTAAGTTGAACCGAAATGTGAAAATTAACACATCTGTTTCAAGCGGCCAAGAATGTGAACATTCATGCTTTGCTTTCCATCAATCCGTGCTAAAAGGCTAACGCACACGGGACTTTCCAATCCAATCCAAATACAAACTTTGAGATGATTGGATTTGACTTTTTGCCTGATGCCTCCTTGGCAGGAAAAATACTTGCCAGATTTGTTGTCCACTTTACCGGATTAAGGTAACTGTGGTCTCGCGCTCTTACTTATCGAACGAACGGTATTGTACGTACAGTATTTTGCAACTCATATGTCTCTACGAGGATGCCAAGCAAATATAATTCTGCTATTGTGGAGGACTATTTTCTTGAAATGCATCCATCAAGACGGCTCCAAATTCATGGCATGTCGAAAGTGCAGAGACGAATTCCCTTTAAAGCACTGGCTCTGTGCTTTAAAGGTAACGATTGCAAGCTGTTTAGAAACTCGAATTTGGCCATTAGGCCCCCCCTGACTCAAGTCAAGTGAACCTGGTACCTTATACAAGTATTGCAAAGATTTCAAGTCTCGAAGTGGTGCACAATTGGCATTCACATTTCTTGCACAGGTCGATCGACCAGACTATAACTTCAATTGAAGAGTCAACCACCTCAATGCCATTACATACCTATTGTTTTGTGTGTGTCTGTGTGCTCTGTGTGTACTTGTACTGTATAAAATGATTGCCATTACCTTGATGGCCGTAATGCGTCTAGGCCTTGCCCAAGTAGTGAGAGCAAGCCAGTAAGCTAGTTGTTATACGCTAGGCAGCAAGCATACTGTCCAACTCTGAATATTATCATCACGAACGTTCGTTTCTTCTACATGTCTTCTACATGTAGTAGTATACATACGTTTGTACTCTGTTTTGTGCTCCATCTAGTGTATGCTCTGTATACATACACGACAGTCCTACAAGGTTTGGAAGATGAAGAATAAGTTTAGGACGAAGTGGGCTGGCATTTGTATTAGATTTAGGCCGTTCAACCTTCAATGTTGGAGCTCCATGAACTCGGGTACTACAAACACTCTTTCCATCCACTGCGACTGTGTCTAGAACGACGACTACTACTACTACTTGTGCTTCTCCTACGACGGCTACGACTACCACTACTACTACTACTAGTAGTAGTAGTATTACTGCTACCACAACTACACCTAAGATTGAACACTGAACAGAAGAGTCGATTTGGGACGAGAGGTGGTGCCGGTACTAGTGGCTGAAATCATGGGGACTGCCGACTAGTTATGTAGTTTACGTAGAATAGTATTCGGTTCTTCGACTTTGGAAGTGAATTGAGTGAGTGAGTGAGTGAGTGACGAATGCTGCTTATGCTTCCATTCGTGGTGCTCCCCCTCTGAATGCTGCCATCCGTCGTCTTACAGGCACCGCGACAAACCTGAATCATTATTACTACTATTATTATTATTATAGCGTGCAATGAAAGGCAGAACAATAACGATTTCCAAGAGATCTCTCAAGACTTCAGCAAAAGTAGTACATACATACTTACTTACATACATGTACAGTGCTGCGTACAGAATGTAGCACGGTGCCCCCTCGATCGTCGACAAAGGCTGTTGAAACTAACAAGAAGTGTACGAAAATCCAATTGAAAAGGCGATGAAGCAAGAAAACTAAACATTCACAGTTTCTCTCCTTATTTTTCGCCTGCCATTCAAGCAGAGCTACGCCATCCTTATTAGGATACCTGAGCGATTTCGCCGATTGTAAGCTAATATTTCTTGCCCCTCGTTCCTCTCGCTCTCAACTATCCTGCGTGCATACAGTATCTGCACACACACACTCACACACACAGTACGAGTACTACATTGTATAAGATGCCTAAAAGGAACTTGATTTCCTCACGCACAAAAATCAAATCTCGATGAGGCGAGGAGGGGCTTAAAGGTGATCTTTGAAAGTTGAACACATCTGCCTGAACCTAAGAATTGAGAAGTTGGCCTGAGCGAGGAGAGCAATATCTTCTTCTACTTGACTACATTCTCACGTTGGGTTTTCTGGCCTGCCCCAAATCACGAAGAATCTATTCCGTTTAGTATGAGATGAAGAACAACTCTTCATAAAAATTCACCTTTTGAGAGCTAGCCAAGATTTTTCACAATATTTGACTACTCCTACTTTCTACAGCACGATACATATGTTTAGGAAGGAGCAAGGGCAGTAGAAGAGGCAGAAGAACAAGAAGAAGGATGAGAATTGAGAAGAGTACAAGAAGAGATGGCTCAAACGCGATGAAGAAGTAAAAGAAGAAGAAAAATGATGATGATGACGATGATCAAGTCGTACTACGTTTACTCCATACATATACAACTGAAGAACTGTTCGCTTCTCCAACAGTAGTATTCACAAAGCTTCTTAAATTGAGGTGCTAGGTAGGCATGCTCGGATCGGTCGGCGGCAACAAAAAAAGACGCTTCCTATGCAATATTCCATACTAGATAGAAATAGGTCGTAGAAACAACAAAACAGAGTTGGAACGATGATAACAGCTCTTTGTTACTCGATATCCCCTCATCAAGTTTTGGGTGCCAAAGCCGACTTTTTCGGAGCCAATCGTGTCAGGGGTTTAAACTAAGGCAGCGTCAATCGAGGTTTCGCGATAAAGTGATACACCTTTCCCAATTATTAGCTTCAGCTGTAACCTTGTCAACAAAGAGGAGCATGAAAGTTACTCCCCTTTAGAATTACACCGGTCTTATTCCCGGTCTAGGACAAAGAGCATGAAAGTAATTCAAAATGTACAGGATTAGGTAACATTCGTACCCACTACCTCTGCCAAATACTGTACAACGGCTCAGAGATTGAAAGCGTCCCCAAAAGTTTACGAAAAAACATGCCTAAGATAGACCTTGGAAAAATTCATTGCCCTCTTTCCATCTTATTTAACCCTGCTGACTTTCATTGAAAATACGTCTCTTGATTTGAGTACTTGATAAATCCAGCCACCACTTTAGAAAGCCTATTTTTGAATAGATGTGCTTCTGAAGTTTGCAGCTCTCTTGTACTTTCATCCCAAGATCTTTAACAGAACTCACGAAGAGGATTTATTTTTGGTAATCATTCATGTAAGCAGGGATAGACCCTCAATTTGGTTTTAACTCATATTTTTTGTAGCAACTTATTGGGCAAATCTTTGAAAAAAGACACAGGCCTCTAAACTTGGTTTGTGAAATCAACTAAAGGCATTTAAAAATGTAGCACAGTACCCTAATTTTGTGTAACGAGATGACAAAAACATTTCAGCCAACTGGTAGTGTGATCCAACTAATATTTCACTCATTGGATGAGTGGTTTCAAATTCTTTGAAAATATTTTATTTTTAGAAGTTGTGACCTGCTATAACTACCTATACTATCCTAGCTCAACATTAGAATATTGTTTGCTCAATTTGGCTGGCATATTAAATCAAATGACTGATTCAATTGATGCATGTCATAGATTGACGCAACGCCTTTTCTCCACTTTTGCTCCAAAAACCAAGGCCAGCTGCTTAATTTCCATTTCACTTCACAAGGACAATAACCGAAAGGAGTTTTGCTAAATTTGAATCTAATACGACCCATTTCCTACAGAATTTTTCAGCACAAGAAACTCGTCTCCAATTTAAAGCTTCCCTGCTGGAAAGTCATGTGTGGTAAATCGTGGACATGTGGAAAACTTGGAAATGTGGTGTTCCTATTCAAGCCAAAAGAGATTTCCTGACAACCAAAGACTACTTCGCTCTAAATCAGCGCTTTTACCAAATATAACAAAAGAAGCAATATACTTAAAAAAAGATTTAGAAACAAAGAAGAACAAAGATTTAGGAGCAAGGGCATCGCGACCTTACTAAATTTTCAATCATCATAACAGTTGGGCAACAAAATTCAAACCAATATCGCTTTTGGTGTAGCTTTAACACGGTATTGGTATCACGGCTTAATGTTTTAAGACTGTTTCAGGTTGACTGAACACCTTGTCTATACTTTTGCTTTATTGAATTGTAGAGGAAGCAACTCCTAGAGAGAGTGATGAGAGGTAGCTTGCAGACTAGTTTTCAGTATAATGCCACAACAAACTCGACTTTTACTCTTCTATGTTACTTCTTCTATGATAAAATCGTTTTCGCGGCAGTTTGAATAATTTCATATCCCCTATACTCAATCCTCACAATTGGGAATTCTCCAAGTTCAGGGAAGACTTCCCCTAAAGTATCAAATTTTCGATGTCTTCAGTTTGTTCGAGGAAAAAATGATGCTCCGCCACTTTGTAGTAGGAAAAACAGGGGAAAGTAGCGAGTATTTTTTTTAAAGGGGAGAGGGAAGTCGCTTGATTTTCATCATTTAAGATGTATTACAATTCCTTTTTTGATAAAAGGAACGGAGTACTGTAGTTAGCAATCTCGATACTACTGCGCTGAAGACGAGTAGCCGGATTTAGCAATATTTAATTTAATACTCACCTGTCTAAGTATTGAAATATAGTTGATAGTCTAAGATTTGATGGAAGATGCTGACTTTCTGTCCGCTCCACATATTTCAATTATTCAGAGGTTGAGTGATATATTGTTGATCATTGTCGAGTCGAATCCAAAGTTTGAAGTTCAAACATTAATAAGAAAGCAAAGAAAAATGATGACTAGGGAATGTTTGGAACAATAAAATGTAATTTCCAATTGCGAAAACCAGAGAAAAATGATGAAATATGAAGAAGTTCAATTGAAAGCTGATACGGTCAAGGGTGTCTGAAGAGCAACTTAACCCAAATAACCAGGGCTTGAACAGTTACCGAAAAAAGTAATGCGTTACCGTTACCGATACTTTTTTTAAGAAAAAGTAACAAGTTACCGTTACCGGTTACTTTTGCAGAAAGAGAGGGCCTAAAACTGAAAAAAAGTTTATGCAATTCTTAACGTTTAGTAAATATCAAGTGATATCAGGTGATTATTTATTTGATCCCACCAGTGGCAAGTAAGCCTTTGCATTTAAGACGGAATTTAAAAAAGAATCGGATAGGAAACCTTGACGTATTTTTCTTTCCCTCGTTCATAAAAGAAAAAAGTAACGGTAACGGGAGAGGAAAAAATCGTTCCATTACTGTTACTTTTTCAGAAAGGTAACGAGTTGTTACTTTTTCAGAATTTTAACGCGCTACTCAAGCCCTGCATATAACTAAACCTTACAAGCACTTTTACGTTACATGGTCAAATCAAGACGGACTTTAGTCAGTTTGTGGAAGAAATTTCATGCCGCAGAAATCATGAGGAGTCCTGACTCATGCCCTTTTAGAAAATCAAGAGTTAAGAACAGTTAAAAAAATCAGTTCATCAGTCATACGTCCTTGGACACGTCTTTAAAACCTTGTAGCTCAGTGATTACGAACAATATTTAAAAAAGAATTAATTGCTGGGTTTCTTGGCATATCTAGCCAAGTCTTTCATTTCAACATATGATTTAGTTTTGCCTCCTTGTTTTTGAAAACACTGATGGAAAATATCTGAAAAAAAATATTTTGCAGATCAAGGCTAGCGACAGCACCAGGATCGTTGCCACCAACTTCAATATCGCCAGGAGCACCGTTTGGAGGGACAAGAACACGTATAATGCAACTGACAACTCCAGTGATTGACCAAAATTAAATATAAAACCCAAAAAAACTAAAACTTCTCTAATCTGGATCAATGGCAACCTGGATGACACCCAGTATAGCCCAGTTGGTGCAAAGACACAGATGTGCAAAGATCATTGAGGCCCATAACAACCACTACAGCGCCGGGAACTGGTCGTGGCGGCAAAATGATGCTCCTGGTCACACTTCTGACGTCACTCAAACGTATCTGGAGTTGAAGCTGAGCTCCAATAGATTCTGGCCTTAGTCATTGTTGCCTCCCTCATCCCCGAACCTGAATCCAGTGGGTTTGTTCATTTAGACGCATAATGAGGAGAAGGCCTTCAGAGTCATCCAGACGCAGGTAGACTCCTCATCATGGCCATGAATGTCAAAAGGGCCACCATATCCAGCAAGGCCATCATACAGGCATTCAAGTCCTTCTGGAAGCTGTTGGAGGTGTTCATTGCTGCCATTGGGTGGCTGGGGGTGGGGGATTTTGATAAAAAGAAATCACTCTAAATTGTCTGCTGGTCATCTTATTTTGATGGCATAATAATTAATTAATATTTCATATACATTATATGTATTATAATAATCAATTAATATTGATACCATTATAACCTGTTCTCCAAGTAGACCTTGTTGAAGTTATTAGTAAGATTTGTCCGAGGAATTATGGCACACCCGGTAAACAATTGCAAAGTTAACAGGGCTTCACCTCCCTGACGCCATCGTTCAAAGTAAACACAGGTAACGTGACTTCTAAACAGATAAGTAGGATATTGTGTCTGAGTTGTCTGTTATGGTTGACACTTGAAACGGTCATAATTCAGTAACTAGGTACTTTGGAAGCAAAGTGTGAACACAAGAAAGAACAGGGAAGCAAGCCAAAATGCAGTTAACTTAGTATTGTTCAAGTTAATTGGCTCTTTGAATTCGCAAAGAGCAAAGGATCATCTTGGAATGACATTGGAATGGCACAATGGCCCTTACAGTTTTTGTTTCAATCCGTTTTTCAAAAAAGATGCCTGTAAGGTTTAGATTAAGTTCCTTTATTTATTTACTTACTAGATTTATTTGTGTATCAGAAGTGTTAAATATGTAGTTTGACGTTAAACAAAAAGTGTTTGGATGTAATTGGGATGCACAACTACAACAACTTTTTCCTTGTGAAATCTTACTAACATGTAATAAGCGTGAAAGTTTCTAGAAGTAGCATAAACTTTTGTGATGAAATATCTTATTGCTTTGAATATTGAAAAATCAATTGTTGATTTAGGGGCAGGAATAGTTTTTTAGAAAGCTGAAATATAGTTACTAATAACAACAGTTTTTTATTTGCAACCCAGTGTTTTACAATTTGTTGCAATTTTTTGTTACATTTAATCTAGATTTCTTGTGTCTCAGAAATGACGCAAATAAATTTGAAATATAAATTATGGAACATACTTTTAAATTCATTGAAATGTATTCATTGCCATTCATCTTATTTTGTAGGCTCAAGCCCAATGAATTGCAGTCTTACATTGGTTATGGATGACATAGAGATGGCTCACTTTGTTGTTTTACAAAAGAAATTAATTGCTGCTTAACCTGCACATAAGGGTAATATCTTATGGCATCAATGTTGGTGATTGCCTAAAAACATGTTTTCATCAATGAGAGCTCTTATCATTAGTCCATTTTGTGAAGAACCAGGTTTTTTTCAAGCAACATGAACTTTTCTGCTAAGTATATTTTTTTAAACGCTCCAATAGTATTTAAGATGGCCGTTAATCTGACAATGTCCTGCTTTTTCAACGCAGCGTGACCACCTAAATTCATGATGCAAAGTGAACAATTCCTATGTTGAAAACTTGGGTATTTCAATTTTCTTCCTAGATTATTCGTTTTTATGATTCCCATGACACGAAAATAGATTCTTGTGTTGACTTTAAGGAGGGTCAAATAAGTTTTTATTTAATCAATGACACAAATGTGGGCAAGAATTAGTCACCTTTTGTTCAAGAATCTGGTCAAATTTTCAAAACAAAGGAAAGTGAAACCCTATATGCAAAATAGGATATCCTCTCTTTTGGAAAAAGGGCAAAGTGAAAAAAATGTAGCGTTCTTTTAGGGGGAACATTCTCTCTAGCTATTAATTAGTTGCCCAAAAGATAATGAAATCCAGTAAAGGATTCACAGTATATCAATTTTCTTCCCTTGAGACAAAGAGGAGGACATATTAAAAAAAAAGTTGAGATCTCAACTTTTGGGAATTCAATTTTGTTCAAACATCAAATTTGAGAATTAGTGAAGCAATCAAAATCTCGCAGTGTGTGTTCTGCATTGATGGAGAAGTTCAAAAATGATCATTTACTCATGATGAAGTCCAATTTTTGTGCCATTTCCTTTTAACGCCAATCTTTACAAAGTGATTGAATTGTAGATTAGGTTACAATATAAAATTATTCTGGCTTAACTCGAAAATATAGCCTAAAAACCCCACTTGAACACACTTTTCACATTACCTCAAAACTTTTAAAAACTTATTGGCTTTTCATTGGATACTTTGATTTTTTTTCCAATATTTAGCATCCAATCCAGCTCCAAAATGGCAAGATAATCGAAATACATGCAAATTTGTTTTTAGAATGGTTTGTTTTGCAACTCTCAAAATTATGGGAAATCCAAGATTCTCAAAGTTACAATCTGTGAATGGAGCTACTATCTTAAAAGTTATCTTAGCAATTGTGTGGCAATCTCACAGAAACAAAGAAACCCAAAATATCAGAAAATAGGATCTGCGGTTCATATAGTCAATAGTAAGAAAAAGGAAATTAGAATCCCTTGGCATTAGTGAACAATTTTTACACCATTTTGATTACAGAATAATATCAAATAGTACCACATTTGAAATATACGACGAAAAGACAGGTTATACTTATTTTTCACTGTTACAAAAAGTGACATTATTGCAACAGAAAGGTTATTTTTTCGTGAAGGCAACTCCACTCAATCTCATTTTAAAACGTTTAATTGACAAAAAGCACATGTGCTTTTAAAAGTTGAATGAGCTTTTTTTAAAAAGTTTGTTGGGTGGAAAATCAGATTAGGCAAAATATTTTAGCTTTCAATCAGATTATACAAACACATCTCAGATTCGGATTGAGCAAAAAATTCGGATTCGGTTGAATTGAAAGAAGTGTCTAGGATTCGGATTACAAAATATCTTTTTGGATTGGATTCGAAGACCCTGTTGAAATGGATTCGGAGACCCTGATGAATTGCATTCGGACACCCTGTTGGATCCGATGCACAGCTCTACTTCCTACGCAACATGAAATATGGGTTGCGTTCTCCAATTCAGAAGGCGCTTTGTGAGGGAACCTGTATTAAATATAGTGCCGATTCGTCTTTTTTTGATTTATAATGCGTTTGAGTTGTCTTTCTGATTCTATCAAAATCTTTTGTATAATTAGTGACCTTTCTGACAAGGTTTCTTCCCGCTCAAAAATTTGTTTGACATTAAGAGGAACTGTTGACAACATGATGCCATATTACAAATGATCTAATGAGGAATGATATGTAAAATGAATGTCAATAGTTTTGAAGCAAAGAATAAACTCATGGGCACAGTTTTCATTCAAAAAAATCAATTACTCACCCACTAGCCAAATATCTGCTTTTCAAGTTTATCTCATTAAATCTACTGGCCGGCTCCTCTCTTTGGCTCGCACTATCGCAGTGGCAAAGCCCAACTCACTCTGATAATCAGTTCCGTCGATTTAACACGTTTATCGTTCTTGACGCTCATATTATTTTCAGGCAAGTAATAAAGACTTATTTTGGATGAAAAGTGTGCCAAAGAGTTTATCTTTTGATTCAAAGCGTTCATGGTTAAGGCCACTGCAGTGCTAAAAGAAGGAAAAAATACGTGTAACGGTTCAAGCTAGTCCAAATCGTCTAAGAGTGCCCGACCGGCCCTGTGACACTATGTCATCTCCCCGCGGTAAGAAAAAAAGGAATCACCTAACCTTTACATATCATTCCTCATTTGAGCCTAAAGGCGATTGACAACCCTCCCATCGTTTGCCACCCAAAACTATGTTCGAAAATTCAACAAATTCGTACAAGAACTGCAAAACAATTTAGTACAGACTGGAACAAGGGCAGAAATCTGGGATTACAGGAGTCAGTCTTTGGATGGCCAAACATTAAATGGTCACCAATCTCCTTCAGACTGAAATTGGATCTTGCGAGTCAATATGATCTAGCAATTATTTGAGGGGTTGGGAAGGATTTTCTAAAGGCACGAAAGGACGCCCCTAATTTCTTTACACCCTGTAGTGCCTGGAAAAGAGATTGCGTTCATGGCATGTTATGAGTAAGTTCTTTAGCAATCTACTGTGCCTCTTCCCCATTTTGTTTGGTCTGTCTGACGTTGCAAATAAGGGCCCCTATTGATAGACAACAATGAGAGAGGAAAATGAAAGCAAGAGAGAGTGGCAAAAGAGAAAGGCTCAAATTTTCCCGTGAAGTTTCCAATGCTAAAAAGATAAATTGTTTGAGTTGCAACTTGTGAGACAAAATAAGTTGCTAGGCTTATAGTTTTGTTGCCTTCATAAGGTAAAAAATGCCAAGTGAAAGTAGTTACATTTACATAACGATTTTTCCAGCCAAACCAAACAAAAATAGGAAGAAAAAAATTTCAGTGTGAAAAACATTCAGATATAATAAGTTATGCCCTCTCAAATCTCACAACAAATATTCTCGCAGTTATGGGAATTGATTACTAGAAGAGAGCTAAATTATTCATTCTGAAAGTACTCTTTTACTTACTGTGGTTTGTGAGGCCATAGCTTTTGACCCAGTTATTTGATTTCGCTGAAATTTGATATAGGTTAGAAACCCCATGGATGAATTTAAATGAACTGATCTAAACGAAACTTAAATGTCAAAAACTGAAGTTTATTCACGGTATCAGAGTTCTTTCGCTAGGTTAAGATAATATTATATTTTAGTATTATATATACCTAGATAGAGTCTTCAATGACTAATATGTTCAAAGTATTCCTTTATTTTTAGGGGTGTGGTGGTCCTGAATGGGGGATTGAGTGATGAAACTATCATACTGCACCAGACAAAACAATTTACTGGAAAATTTACAGTATAAATGGGGTGAAACATGCCAAAACGGTTCTACAGACGTGGTGGTAAGTTGGTTTTGTCAACCAAACCGTTAAGAGGGTGGGTGGTTGAGTGTTTAAGGCTTGTCGTTTCGTAAAGTATGGGCGATATTAAAATCGTGTTCACTATTGTCTTGAACAACGTTCTATTGTTTTTTTTTACAATGGTTTAAATTTCCTACATAGTCGGACCAAAAATAAATTACAGGCCACAATCACTTGTTAATGGAAGATGCTATGCTCATTTTGGGTTGAATATTAGCACTTCTGATAAAAGAGCAAGTACGGGGTGGTGGTCGCCCCTTGACGAGAGTTCAGAATATCTTCGAATTGCTTGCGGGAGACTGGTTGTATGGTTTCATCATCACATTCTAACCAAAGATCGTCTGGGTCACATCCGGTTTGAGAGGAACTGGATTGGAGGTCCGAATCTGAACTGTCAATGGATCTATGATGGAAGGAGTTGGACTTCATAGACATGGTGTCCATGCCCGCTGATAGACTTCGAACTCCACAGCAGTTGACACTCCGGCAAGTGGTGGGAACGGGTAGGCTGTCGGAACCATTCATGGAGTTCAAGCCAGAATGATTGAAATCAGACATTGAGGCTTGGGAGGATGGTAAGGAAGGGCTACTGGAACCAATATTGGAGTCGTCTTTTTTCCTCAAGAATTTCATGATACTCTTCTTCTTACGCTCAGCAGTATTATTCCCATTTACACCGTTCTTACTTCCGGCGGCAATCCCGTTGGATGACGACGTAGTTGAGAAGGCACTACTTACTGCCCTTTGACACTGTTGATATTCCCAGAGTGAGTCTGACGAAGCCTTCACATAGGCTATGTAGTGACCGGAAGCCAATGTGGCTCCCAGATGCATGATCACGGCATACAGTTTGAAGATGTGCCTTGGTTTTACGTTTGAGGCATGAGCCGAATGCACCGGAGGGTATCCCGCTGCCGTGTGAGGCATGCACTGGGTACAAAAGCAGTTCAAGGTGAAAGGGGTGGGAATGTGATCATTGATCTTGGACATGTATGAAGACTTGGAGCCGGTGGCGGCCGTGAATCGCTTCAATTGCAATACCATCACTTTTGGAAGGAGCTCAAACTGTACTGAACGCTGGGCTTCGTTGAGTCGTGAGCACTCCTCGCACCAATACTTGTTGTTCTCTCTGAGTGTTTCTGACATCATGATCTGTTTCAGAAAAAGGTCCTTACCACTGAGTTCATCGGCATCAGCCTCATCTTCAAATGTGAGAGCCACATCAATGTTGGTGAAAGTTTCGGAACGGTATGTGCTAGCTTCACATTCAAGGCATCGGGTTCGCATCACAGACTTGCCTTCGAAATTCTCCTTCACAAAGTTGGGAAGCACATACGGGGGGGAGGCGGCGTTGGGGGTGGGAAAGGACGAAGCAGATGAATTTTCACCTGAGGCCTTGTGAGGCCCTTGTGACGTGTGCTGGTTGGTATTTGGAGACACACTGCGTCCAATATGAGCCAAATCATTATTTGACGAGCTCATCGTGTTTTTGGCTGATGTATTGTTCACGGAAGGCATTGAATGGCTATTGCCATTGGCGAGGAGGGAGGCGCCCCCTCCGGTATGAGGACCACCGATACCATTGGGTAAGAATTTACCCGACTTTTTGGTTTTTGACTTCTTCTCCGGAATGGGCGGGGCTTTTGACAATGAAGATGACAATTGGTGAGGAATCTCCTGGGCTGATAGAGCGGAGGACAAATTGGTATTACTTGAAGAGGACGACGACGGTTGAACGTCAATGGAGGACGGCTCTTGAGGGATTTTAATGTCTTCCAAGATGGTAAGAATCATTACCAACAGCTCATGAGCATCTTGTTGTTGATTGCCTTCAAATAAGGGGTTTAGTCGTCCTACGGCTGTTAGGAAGGACGAAGGGGCGATGGGATCTCGCGTTTCCGCACCTTCATCCGTATTGGACAGGGTCTTGAAAAGATCATGAAGCTGGTCAATCACTTCTACCACCAATTCTAATTCGTCAGAGTCATAGATATTGCTCGTGATTACCGGGGAATGGACGTTCACTGAAGTCAGGGAGTGACCATTTTGCAACGAACCAGAGGATTTACTCTTGCCCGTCTTGGAAAGCAACGAGTTGCTTTCTCGCTTGGCTCGATGAAAATGGTTGATATCGGAGGCTAAGTGATGCAAGTTGTGAAGAAAGCCGGGAGTAAATCTGAGAGTATAGAGCACCGAGTTGAGAAAACACGTGTTTCCCAGGTTGCACAATGATGCAATTGATGGGGCTCGAGACGACAAACTAGTTGAGGCAGAGGAAGTTCCAGAAGCGAACTTGGACGGTCCACGTTCGCTCTGTTCTATGCCATGCTTGACCGAATTGGCTCCCGCAGATCCCAGGCCCATGGCACCGTGTGGGTGGTGGGACAAATGATTCATGTTGGCAATTGTTGTTTCCAATCGACTTCGTTTCACATCTACACCACCATCATCGTCAGGAGCACTTTCGGCATGGACCTCGGCCAGTCGTCGCTTCTTGCTTTTGCTGGAGAGTTTTGTAGACTGGCGGCTTTTGGGTACGAAGCATTCGTCGTCGACGACCTCGTTGCGATCACGATGGTCTAAAGAAAATGCGAAATCCGAACGAAACGAGACAGTGGAGAAAGAGGAAGAGGAGGTCAAAGTGTCCGAATGGGTGCGGTCAATGGGGGCCATCCTCAAGCGGCACTCGCCCATTGCACGGATTCCAGATTGTCTTCATTATGAAGCCCTTCACAACAACATTGCGTACCCACCGCCAACCGTAAGGCCACCTCTAACCTTGATTTTGCTTGTCTTGCCTTTCAGAGTCCAGTTTGCTTTCAGTTCTTTCCAACTTATGCTGAATCACGAGGACTTGGCCAGAAACATGTCAAGGATACTTGTTCATGCTCCGCAATCTAATGTACTAATCAATCCATCCATCCATCCAGTTTCTTTCCTTCTTTCTTTCCAAACAACGTCACAATCACCAATCACCGATCGTAACTTCACTCGCTGCTCATCCAATCTCCAAGATGAGACCACAAGCAATGAATTCAGCTCTTGTATCTATCTGGATGGGTTGTCAATCCTCCGGGAACATCCCAACTTGCCATGCAACGCCTGGGCCAGGCACCTGAATCGGCAATGAAAACCCAGGACTCAAACAACGTGTCCGTTGTCAGTTCGAATCAAATCCATTCGCACCCAATTCAACGGACGTCAATCGGATGTCATGACACGAGAATCCTCCACTCGTGGACCAATCCGAGTCTCTTGGATCTCGTCTTGTGTGAATGGATAGATGGATGGATGGATGACTGTGCACCACGAAGCTTGACGGGCTAACGGGCTCGGAGAGTGGAACCAAAGGCCAAAAGGAGCGCAGAAGTGGACAGTCCTTGCAGGTCTTAGGGGTTTCTAATGAACGGCCTTGCACGATGGCCTTTCGCACGTTGGCCCTGCTTGAATGGTGCTTCTAGCGAAACCAAGTCAAAGGGGCCCGCTGCTGGCTTGTGGGGAACGACTGCATGCTTGCCACATACATACAGCTAGGTATGTAGAGACTGGATGGATGGAGAGGCGTTGACTCACACACGCAGGCACCCTGGTAGGGCAGTTGGGTCCAAGCTGTTTTACGTACGGACTACGTGGGTTCGAATCTCCGAGTTAAAAGCCATTGCTCGAAAGAGATGTTGGCAGCACTGAAGTGTTTGGTACCCGGGATTGCACTAGAGGAATGATGGCTTAAAGCTATCAACAGTGATGCTGTTTTAGATGGTTGGAAAGGGTGAGATCATGTTCGTGTCAGTATGTGACTAAGATATGCATTAGCTATCTGTCTATCTATTAGCTGTCTATCATGAGGAAGACAGTTGTATCCGATAGAATGTATGAAAGGGTTTTTGAGGTGTTCATAGCATTGGAATAAATGACACATCAGAGGGCGCCATTTTGCAAACGAAAGTTCAAATGAAAAGAACAACACGTCGTCAGAGTTGTAGTGAAGGTGACCACCTGGGCTGAAGAAAAAGAAACCAATGACATACGACTTTAGTCATTTTAGCATACTCCAGCAATTCCTCAATCTAAGATTGACTTACAAACCCCTGACAATAGATATGAATTGGTAATTAAAGAAAGAAAAAGATACAAAATTCCAAAGCGGATGATGTTCCCTTCACTGGATGTTCCAGTAGTACAACGATTACGTCAATCCTTTTTTTGATCTGTCTTAAAATGTTGATTCACATGAACACGCAAGAAAATTAACAGTATCACGTGAATAGAGTCCTTCCTCTAGTCCATGATATAAATTGGGTAGCACAAATCTGTCTGCAACTAATCTTGATGTTTAGATATGACTCAACATCTAGCTCATTGCTTGTTATTTTATGTGAAGATATTCATTCTGCCTTTGTATTCATAGAAAAATCGTGCTTAGGCGGAGAACAGTTGAAAGTTACTTGAAGGATGGTTAAAGCGTACGTTGTTTATCACTTTCTTGATTCCCCAATATACTTATATACTAATGCAAATTACCTGTGTATATTCTAGTAGCGTATTCTAGGATGAAGGAAGTACTTTTACCATTTTCAGATACAAAAAAATTCAATTCATTGACCAACCTTGCCTTGATCGTTCTCTTGGTCACTCATTCCAGCAGCTGAATACCATTAAGTCCTAGGGGAACATAGGGTAGATTCAAAGATCAGACCGGCAACATTTCTTTATCGAACATCGGGGGTCGAAAACATAATGTTGACAATGTATAATTCACACCAACTTGATCTTTTGGTCTTATCTCTGTAACGAGCTCCAGAATGATTATGATTATCGTTGCCTTTCAAGCTTCGTAGTTGCATGTAGCAGTGTTATGCTTCAACGCATCTTCTTGAGTCAATGATCCGTTACTCCACAAAAGTTGCCAAGTGCTAACGAAAGAAAGTTACTTTCAAATCTCCAGATCATCATGGGCAAGACCAGCCATGCTATTCGAAGGTCTGGTGTGCGCCTCATATCCATGGGATCCTCTCATCGTGATCTTCAAATGGTCATATCCCAGCTTAAGAACGTGAAAAACACCTTTAAGGTGTTCTCTAAGGCGCAACGCGAGGCCCATCTAGATTTGGTGACATGGAGTGCTTCTATGGAGAATCGAGCCATCAAAGACACGCTGATGCGAATGGCAGAACTGACCTCAATTTGGTGCGATGAGATCTGTGAAGCCTTTGCCGATCAAATCAAGGTGTTTCGTCTGGAGTTTGAGGCCATACTAGAGGCTGAAAAGGTTTTGGATCAAGCTAAAATCAATGTGGAGGAGGTGAAAATGAAGGAGCAGAAGATCTCAAAAGAGCTAAGGAAAATGGATCCCAACGTGAACAATACCCGAGATCAAGAGACCAAACTTCGGGTAGCCACTGAGCAAAGGTTGTTGGCTGAGAGAAACCTTGAAGACCAAGCCGAGGAAATTGAAGTTACCAAGATGATACGGGTGAAGAAAGGAATGCTGAAATATGCCGAGGCCCATAAAACACTGGGATCAAAATGTGAGCTGATCTTTTCCTCGGGACATCGAGTGGCCTCTCAGATCCCGGATGTGGTAGGAGAATCGATCAAGAATATCAGATATACGGGTGGCAGTGTCACTTATGAGATTGTCAGAAGCTTGAAGGAGCAATTTGGTTATCCCGAGCAATCCACTGCCAGACGAAGACGCAACCATAGACGCAGCAGTGCGGGAGCAATCAGTCAGGAACCACCCACAACGCCTTCAAATGCCTCGGTTAATGAAAGAACGTTGTCTCCTGTTACGCATCCCGAATTTAATGACGAAGATCCGCCCCCGTACTGGTCTTTGCAACCACAACAAGCATCAAATCCTTTCTTTGAAACCAATCCTGTCGAGGGTGAACGTGATTTTTCACCCAATGCCCCACAAGAATCGAATCCATCGAATCCAAACTTAGGCTCGCATGACAATCCTCGTAACCGAGGACGTCGCCATCAACGCCAATTGTCCATCGAGAGACTCCATGTGACTAATGGGAGAGACGAGGTCGCTGAAAATCAGCCTTCACCAAGAATGATGCCTTTCTTAAAACGATTGAGCTTGGGGAACAAGAAATGACACTTTGAATGAAGCCGAAACAAATCATATCCCATAATGCAACGATTCAATTCAATCACGATTATTTTTCCTGAATTGCTTATATATAGTTTTTACACATTTACCTGAATCGTGAACCAGACGACCTTGTAAAAGGAATAGTAATAATAATGACAATCAGAACCATGACCCGTGTTCACACCATATGCGATAATCAATCAAAGATCTTTGGAAATTGTGTGCAGTAAACATGTCTGAAGTAAGGCAATCTCAGCCGTAAAAATAATAACTTCGAAAAATACTATCTCGTTTTCTACGAGAACAATTTATGCTGTTATGAGCCAACGATTCCGCTAAGGCGTAGAAGGGCAAAACGAAACGGACAAATACGGGTGTTGATTGACCCATCCAGCTAGCCGAAATGTTACATCAGAGAAAGGGCTTGGACAACTTACTCAAACCCATTGTAAATAGTCCACTAGACATGAGCCATTGTTCGGCAAAGAGTTACATTTCATTTGGGGTCATTATGCAGAAATCTGACGTCCCAGCATCTGGGGTAAATCTGGGTTTTGTCAATCATTCCAAATTCTGCATTGAAACCCAAATTGTAATCCTTCACCAAGCAAAGGCTCATATCTGGCACAAGTATACACATTAAACAGGTTGCTGCGAGTTGTTCGAGCACTATTTCGATCTAGCATTAAGGCTGATTTTTTTAGGGGGCAGGTAAATTATTCATCGACCCGCCCAAATCTGTGCTACAAGAAAATAGAAAGACGAAAGGGTATTGGGTATGGCACATCCCAGTTATCTGCAGTAAAATAGCGCGAGTGTGTAGCATAGAACCTTTATTGAAAGAACAGTTTGTAGTAAGTGGGGGTAGTTAAAAAGTTAATCCAGTAATATATGTTACCCCCCCGTCTCGACTCTTCTGGCCCTCGTTCAGCATAGGCACACTACCGAGAAGTGTTCTAACAGTCAATATACCATGGCGGTAGATAATAATGCTGGGGCGAGTCCGGAAGTTGAGTGCACTCGAGTCTTTTACTCGATTTTGGAGGAATTGCGGATTCGAGACTTTTAGAAAGCAATCGAATTCGGACTCGCTAAATATCTTTTTGGATTTTTTTCTCTTTTGATTTCGCAAGACGAGTCTTTTAAGAGGCAGGTCAAGCAAAGACTCGAGTATTCTGACCCTAGTCCGGATTTAAGTTGAGTCCGGTAAAAAGAAAAAAAAGAACAGAGGACTTGTACGAGTCCGATATTTGCCGGACTCACCCCAGCACTAATAGATAGGCATTATTATACGCAGGGCAGTAGAAGCGAAATCACAAGAATTCGTTCCTTTTTTTCGAAAGCGGAACTGTAATCTGAATAAATTTCAAAAATGCCAACTGTTGCTCGTTACTCGTTCCTTTTTCGACCTCCAAAGCTACCTTATCTTTTTTAATTTCTTTTTGAGCAACTGAAGGAAATTTAAAGCTTTTATGGTCACTCTTCCCGGTTTTTGACGAATGCCGAACAATATATTCGATAGCAATGAAAATGGGTGTTTTATTATCATGTGTTCTTAATGAGATAAGCCAACGCTAAAATTTGTGCTTGGCTCTCAAGGACATGCGAGCTGTTCTTGGCCTTTAATCTTGCAGTTGCAAGTCTTTCAAGCTTACAGTGTCACCGTGGATAAAGCCACGGACTTCTAGCGATGTGGACTGCGAACCTAAGGATTTTTTTTATCTCCTAAAGTGTTCTCCTTATTCCAAATACGCACTTCATACGACCTCAAGATTCGATAGATGAACTTCGCCAAATTTGAGCCCAAAACTATCCTTAGGGAACTCAGGAGATATGTCCAAAGTTATGTCGTAAACACAACATAAAATTCAATTTTTCAGTTGCTCTTGGTCAACTACATAACCTTTTGGCAAGATAACTTTGAAACGAACCGCTTTGCAAGTAAGTAATGCAAAAAATGACCCAACTTTAATTGAAAGAATATACGTTTCTTACTTTATCACTTTAATTCGAAAAGTGGCTCAAAGTTGCTATGACCAAGAGCAGGCCGATTTGGCGGGAAGCTCGTTCACAGTCCATAGTTCTAGAGGTTTGTGATAAAGTCTGCCCAATTGAATATACAGTTGGACCAAAACTTAATTCACAACAAAGTTGTCAAGTAGTTTATTGACAGGAAATCATCCTTTGACTTTCCCAACTTTTCACATTTTCTTGACTTACATTGTATGTATGCGGGATTACTAAGGGCAAGCTTGAAGAGTTTTAACCATTTTTGATGCTTTCTTCCCATCTTGGCTTCAGTGCTATTGTTGTAAACATTCAACAATCATTTGCAATCTTTTTTCTTTTGTTTGGTTTTTCACAGGCGCTTAGACAATCGCTTAAATACGAAGTGAATATTCTTAGATATGACTTTAAGAGTAGGCTAGAGTAGACTTTAGACTTCGTTTGGTTATTTGAGAGTTAATGGCATATTGTGACAAAAAGTGCCCTTTGCAATTGCCAGACATGTTGTAGTATGGCCAGGACGAGACAATGATCTTGAAAAATTGATGATTAACCTTTTGGGAAAGGTAACAAACCAATGGCGCAATTACATTTTTTCCGAGGAAAGTTTGTGTTAAGATTTTGTTTTTGATCAAAGTGACTGCAACTGTTCGCTTTAGTGAGGAACGACTAGAGCCCTGTTATTTGCAGGGTCTAAAAAGACCGGACCGGTTAGACTGTTAGGATCNGTTGGTCTAAGGACCAATCCCGAGTAATTTATAGGTGCCACTAACTAATACGACATCCATCTCGTTTTCAAACTGGGCATCAGAAGCTAGGAGTTCCTGCAGCGGTGCGTCAACGAGCGTGTTGCCTTACTGTTGGTAGTGCCCGTTTCAGAAGTTGAATGATTCCAATGTCTGGCCCCCAATTCATTGGTTACTTTTGGGTTTTGATTCGTTTATACCTCCTTCAGTTCCCCAAACCATAAGACAATTCTAAACGAGGTCCGTTTTTTGATGATATGGTG
>NC_081449.1:11418341-11418653 GCF_007210705.1 Tigriopus californicus | reverse complement strand
TTGGTGGTTCAGGATAAGAGGGTTGCGGGTATTTGGGGGGAGGGGGATAAGATGGTTCAGGGGTAGGTTTGCTGTATCCCTTGGACGGGAGGAGTCCAGCAGCACGGGCTTGGTCTACTTGAGCTCCACGGTAAACCACCACATTTGATGAAGCCTGGTCTACTCGGTAAAGAACTGGCAATTTTGAGCGAGGCTCATTGTCACCGGAGGTAAGGCCAAGACAAAGACCGCTGACCAAAAGGGCTATCTGAAAACAGAAAAGGTCGATTGCTTATCAAGATCATTCATTGACCATTCGATTAATGAATTATT
>NC_081449.1:11378357-11418305 GCF_007210705.1 Tigriopus californicus | reverse complement strand
ACAGGAGGAAAGACGCCTGTATTAGGTTTGCTGGTGAGTCACTACAATGACTGAGGAGATGGAAACTGACAACGATATCCAGTACCATTTTTTCAAGCGCAAGATTCGATGCCACTAACGCCTTCAATGTCGCTAATTCGAGTAAGAGAAAAGCTGGATTCTTCGATGATCAGCTTACCACTCTCGTCTCACCACTGAAACGACTGCCACAGTGGTTCAAAAGCCTTTATAAATTCCAACGGAAATATCCAAACAAATATTGCCATATGAGCGCCAAATTTCAGCCAGAAGTCAATAAATCAATCACGTCAAAATTAGTTCTCATGGTTTTTGCAAGGAAGAAGACTGTTAAGATGGATATGCGCATTTCTCTCAAAACTTGATAAGGTTTTTTGACCAAAGTGGTGAGACGGGTGAGACGAGACGAGAGGAGACGACCGTATCCAAGAATCTAGCTAAAAACGAGATTATAAAGGCCGCTGAAAAGGAATAAGTTCCAAGTATTCATTCATGGGCTTTGGGAGTTTTGGGCGTTTTGGGATTCTAAATTTCATGTCTCGTCAAATCAACTGACTTGGTCGTCTCATGCTCGGACTAGGGTATATCTTTTTTTGGCAAGTATTTTTTTCATTCGATTCTCGGGTTTGTAACCAATAAAAGGGAATGAAATTATCTTTAAGTCATGGTGCATCATAATTCATAAAGTGTAATAAACTGTTTGAATTAGCCGCTCAAGGGTACCCTTGAATGTAAGGCTGGNCGAGGTCCGTTTTTTGATGATATGTTGCGTTGGTAATAATTACTGACTTGTTTTCAAGGATGATTGAACGGCTACGATGATTACTAAAAGAGTTTTGTGGTACTTGGAAATATTACGATTGTTTTCACTTGATTCATGCTTCCATATTGGTTGGATTATCTTAATCTGTGACCAATTGATAGTCGTCCGAAATTTAGGGCTCTATAGAAAGTTGAAAGATTAATAATGGCCCAAATTATTGTTTTCCAACGATTTTCGCATGAAAAGATAGAAATATTGTTTCAATTTTCGTGACCATTTAAGCAACAAATTATAAGCTAACCATTTTCTTAAATTATCTCTTGGTCTCTCATTCTTCTTCAATCCTAACTAAATCCTTTCTTTTCAAATCCGTTGATTTGCCAAAAATTCGCACATGGCTCTGTCCAGAATGTTGGATTAGGAGCAATTATGATTACCTCCCTCTCCAAAAATTTCAAGCTGATGTAAATGGAAAAATTTATGAATTTTTTCGCCAGGAGAGGATGAGGGTTAGGACTCCCATTGGGGAAGAGATGACTTTCTTTTTCTGTATAGATCTAGGCTTCGTATGGTTTCTTTTTCAAGTGGTTTGAAACTGGCTTGATCAAAGTAAGTAATTCTTCCATGTTGCGCCAAACGTAGTTCAAAATAGTCAAGGTTGTCTATTTATATCTTCTTCTGTCTGAAAGAGGCAAAACCAAAAAGGGAAGAACTGGATTTGAAACAGTCAATCTCAAGGAATGAAACTTAAAATTCACCCCTTTTCTAAAATGGAAGGGCGAAACAGTTTTCTTTCAACGATTATTGTAAAGGTACCTCATCATTCTTGTGACCAAATATTTTGGTGTCTTCTTGCTTTCGTATAGTGATTCCGGTTTGTAATGGTTGCTTCTTGTCGTTTGTTATCCTTCTATTTTGCGCGAGTAGGAGCGAATATTCTACGTACTTTGGTAATAAGTTTTCAAGTTTGATCTACTTGCGCCGCCAACCTACACGTAAGCTTCTCATTGTCCAATTTTTCTTGTCCCTAAGACAGTGGTGCTGTTCTGTTAGTGGCTCATAAGTCCCTTGAAAACCAGATTATCAATCCCAGTCTCCACTTAATTGGATGAGCTATTTTGTCGACCTGAAACTGATTGTTCGTGTCCACCACGACCTCTTCGGATGACCAACCCAATGTTCGGATGACAGTGGCCAGACCTGAAATGTGTCATCTCAAGAAATAACAAGAAATTCCCCACTTCTTTGCTTCTTCCGGAATGTGGTATACACCTGTGGGGGAGTTGGTTCCATTGTAAACGACTAGAAGTAATGCCTTTGCCGGTATTTTGAGCATTCTATCTTTTGTCATTGAGGTATGAGCAGTTTGAAACTTCTTCCCGAACCCAGCCCTCAAAACGGAGGTGTCCCCTTTCTTAAGCTGATAATCTCATGAATATGCCTTAATTCCAGAATGCGTGATTCAGCCAGCAGTTGTGATTGTTAATCCCGTTCGAAAACACTGGTTTGCCACAAATTCACCACCAATACGTCCAGTATTCGTGCAGTTATGGCAAAAGTACCCTCATCTTCCTCCTCAACATCCTCATCGCATCATCATCAACAATTCAAGAAGCTGCTACAGGATAATTGGAATCTGAAATTTAAGCTAAACCAAGTGGAAATGGGGTGTATCGCCTTGCGGACGCAAAACCGATTTCTCGGGGATAATGTCCGTTTCTTGAGCGAGAAAATCCGCCTTGAGGATGTGTTATCCTCAGTTTTGAAGCGAATGGCTCGACAAGCCATGGATCAGACTCAAAACGATGACAAGATTGAGGAACTTGGCGAACGCGTGGAGATCCTGAAGCAGGAAACTGAAGCCGCTCTCGAACTCACCCGACAAATCAAAGCCGACATATCCAGTCTTCACACCTTGATGCTGGAGATCACCTGATAATGGATGCCTCCTGTGCCCTCGGTTGTGCAATCTCAAAAATTGAAACCTATTCGTCTTAGACAATCCAATAAGTACTGACTGATTGTCTTGGTTATGTTTTATGTTTTGGGTGAGCAAAATATATCGTCTGTCGCAAATCGACCGCTTCCATTCAATGCTTGATGCTCTATGGTTTTTTTCGACCCCAATTTTAGGGTGAGCAAGTCCATTAAGATGGTTATCTGGTTTATCAACAAACTGCCAAAGGATAAAGGATAACGAATTAGCCGGTGCCCAAAATATTGCATCTGATTTCCATTAACGTAAAAAAACAGGCTTCAGGTTAAAACTTAGTCCGTCGGAAATGCCCCTCGAATGATGTCCGACGAGGAAGTTGCATTTCACGGGATCATCCACCCATAATTGAATGGCCAGTCAGTCTTCAGTTCTAAGTTGACCGGGAGAAGAGGATTAAAACAATTTGGGGCAAACTATGTTAATGATCACACGCTTCATCAATTAATCATACATGGGAATTCCTCGAGCGTCGAGTCTAGTAGCACTTAGAATTATGACCAAAGTACAGGACCACCAAACAAGTTCTCATGACAGGTACGTTTGAGTGATAATTCGCCTCAAAAGAATCAATGTAGGAATTAGACAAAATTTAAACGATCTGGATCCCGAAAGCTATGAGAGCTAAATGCCGTCAAATCCAAGTTCATTATTCCAAACGTGAGAATCCGAGTAAACTGGATTCGTTGGTTCGACGGTGAATGATCAAAAGGGGTTGCTTTGGGTTGTACTATGGCAAACCCCAATAGTCCAGATATATCGAACCCGAAAGTATGCCCAAACCTGCCCTTTCAATAAACAAGAGAGAGTAAGTTGTTTGTAGATCGCCAAAATGGTACTAGAGGCTATTCACCGATAGAGATATTTCTGCCCTGCATTAAAGTCAATTCAGTGGGACTCTTTTTTTGATGTAACATGCGTCTCGAAAATGATCGATTGAACCAGTTTTCTCTTCCTGCATGGAACGCCCATTACGCATACCAATTCATTGGAATAGTCAGAATGGGCGCACCAATTATAAATGGAAACGAGATCGAAGAGGGCCCCAATAAGTCAGTTAAGAGCGTTATCAAAACAAGTTTGTTTCCATTTCAGATGAGCACCAGAGCGAAGCGATGCTTGACCATGAAATTGACATCTACCAGCATGGCAGGACTTTTGTTGAAATGTGCCTCTCAAAGTACGAGAGTTCATTCAATTTTGATGGCGAATCGCTTTTTTCACCCTAAACGATAATCACGTCTCAATTTTTCACTACATTTTGCCCATAATTGTGTGATCGTATGCTACAATTCATAAATAGCTATTCCTTGAAAGAGAAATAAGATGATGGTTTCTGGCACTTTGTTTCGCTTCCAGTTTGATCTCATGGAAATGGAATCCAGCAAAAAACAGTGGCTCAATGAAGTACGGGGGAATGGGAAAGTGGACCCTCAATACTCTTTTTGAAAGTAGAAGCCTTGAGGCAACCTGAACATGTTAGTATCTCTTCTTATGCTGATGATACAAAATTGGTAGTTGATAGGAATGGTCAGGATTCCGGTTGTCTCGCAAAGGTCCTAGACCAAATCTACTCCTGGGTTGCCGCGAGTAACATGGCACTGAATGGAATGAAATTCCGCTCAATGACCTTTGGGTCGACGTCATTAGACACTCCACTATTAGATGATGAAGGTAAGGACATTGAGCAGGTCTCATCCATGAAGGATTTAGGTGTAGTCCTCCAAGATAATGGAAAGTTCGATGAGCATATCCAGTTGTAAGTTGGTAAGGCTTTTCAAACATGTAGTTGGATATATCGCACATTTAAGTCCAGAGATAGTATCACGATGCTAACTCTATACAAGTCGATTGTTCAGCCGCTCTTTGAATATGCCTCTCCCATTTGGGCTCCAATTAGTTCAGCAGGTTTGCAAAAGCTCGAGCAGGTCCAAAGATGTTTTACTAGGAGCATTGAGGATATGAGAGAGCTCTCGTATTGGGCGAGACTAGAAAAGTTGGGACTGTACATTATGCAAAGAAGATACAAAAGGTATCTGATAATGTAGGTCTTTAAAAAGCCTCCATGAGCTTTGTACCAACCCAGGATTTAAGGTCAATTCTAGTGACCGTAGAGGCTTAAACGTCCGTTTTGAGGGCATCTTCAAGCCCTCGAGAATCCAGGCTAGTTAAACCAAGAAGTCCAACTCTTTTCTTTCTCGGCCTGCTTCATTGTTCAATTTGCTGCCTTCAAATATTCGAAGGGAATACGTGGGCCATGTTGATCCGGTTGCATCTTTCAAGTCAGACTTGTACAAGTTTTTGACTAAAATTCCAGATCAACCTTAAATTCCAGGATTAGCCAGATCAGCCAACTCCAATTCGTTGGTCGATCAAATAATATATATAAATAAAAGTCAAGTAAAATGAATAATCTTCTCGTCTTGAACTGCTGGGCTGCCTTACCGGTAGCGGTAAGGAAGTCCGCAAAAAACATAAATGGTCATTTTTGCTGGGACTATTTTGGACCGTAACTTTTTTTTTAACCCTAACATGGCCGCCCGGCCTGACAAAGTATTATTTTTGAATGTGTTGAATCAATAACATAGGCGCCAGGGTGCACATTTCAATTAGAAAACATCAATTACTTGTCTAACAAAGTTATGTGCGTCAACTACTTCAAACTCGTTAAATCGGTCGTTACCGAATTGAGAAAGTAAGATCCAGAGACGATGATCGAACCCAAAATTCTTTTGTGAACGAAAGCGCCCTTAGGAACAAAAACAGTGGGGCTCCAGAAGAGAATCATTTTCTTGCCATGACATCTGTACAAATTAAAAACGCGTCATAAGGTCGAACATTGCAAGAAAAAATAGTTAATTTCTTGTAAACTCAATGGATAACATACTCGTAATAAATACAGTTAGGTGCCTAAACTGTGTAACAGATAAAAACGCAGCAAAGAGGCTTTAAGGGGCCAAACGACATTTTCCAATAATAACAATTTTCATATTTTTATCAACTTTTCTTTCATTTTTCTTAGCTTAAAAAAATGATTTTGGCTGAAAACTAATCTTTTATTTGGAGGTCTACTCGTTAGTTTAGCGAATAAATTTCTCGTCTTGAACTGCTGGGATTCCAATCCCAGCAGCGATAAGGAAGTCCCCCAAAAAAGAAGTATGGTCTTGATGGGGCAAAAGAACAAAAATATTTGTCACCTAAATTGTAGGAAAAGTAACTGTAACGAGTAAAGCCACTATTGCATTTTTAGCGAGTAATGGTTGTGTGATTAATAACTTAAGTTTCCATAGCAAGACAAGGGTAAGTTTAGCAAATGTATCGCCGGTTTCACATTTTTCTCCATTGACTAATAAAGCTATACTTTCCTGGTACAATACCGTATGACGGGAAATTATAATCACACAAAGTTATAGAACTATTGAGCATAGAATGCATAGCTTCCTCTTTAAATCCTTTTAAAAAGTCAGTAGTAGGCCCGACAGAAACTTGTAGATAAATATGGTCTTGACTGTCAGCAAATTTGCATTAAAAATTACATAAATTTGCTCAAAACGATCTTGAGGGCTGTAAGGACTATTTTTGTCTATCATATCAAGCAATGGGTAGATGAAAAAGATATTCTGTCTTAATAATTTCTTGGACCAGAACTTGAACCCAATATAACTGGGGAGAGGATTCTTGCTTTGTTGACGCTGCCACTTATTGCAAAGTTTTTTCACCCACCAGTATATTCGCCAATATAGTGAAAATTTTGCTGCTTCCAAATAATTTCACTATACCGAGGTTATACTGTATCTAGTGCAAGGAGAGGGAGGTTGATGATTGAATGGAGTGGATGTGGTAACTGGCTCAAAAGATTTATTTTTTTTTCTTTTTCGCCAAAGCCGGCTAGTTGTGGTTTGTGTTTGCTTTGGAAAACAGCCAGAGTTGTGTGACACTTGACTTAATTTTTTGTCCTTTGATTCGTTTTTGGTCAAAAATTGTAGATAATGCGAAAATATGTGCAATTAAGGTGAAAAACGTCCAACATGCATAAAACTGAGAAATAGACAATTACGGAAAGAAAATACATCTGCACCATTTGCATATTCTCAGTAATGACTTTGGACTGGAAGTCGAAAACACGCACACAACAGGTAACACAGCATACTGTGATATCTGTATGCAAAATGTGTTTATTTTCAAATTAGATACAACTGTAGTCAATGACAAACCTTAAATGAGAAATAGAAAATAAGCGAAATAACTAATTGCCGCTGTGTCCCATTGATTTGGATTTCCATGTTTGGCCGGTTTGATCATAACGTTGATGAGATTTGTTCTCCACCTGTGGGTGTGCCTAGCATCTAAGATGTTCCATGAGCAAGGCCAATAAGATCGTAAAACCAGCGGCCCTTACATGCTGAGAAACTATTCCGCCCATTTTAAAAAAACATTCCAGTTAAGAACATGGCATAAAATAGATTTGAATCCAACACTGATTGATACTACATATAAGCATGATATCTTTATCATGATCGTAATTTTGAAGGAGCTCCTTAGACATAACCAACAGACTTAAGACATCAACATCTACCAGAATTTTTTTCCCAATATCTTCACAAATTGTAAGAGACTAGGAACGTGACAATTTACCTCAAACGGATTTTATAAAAGGATGGTTCTGGGAAGAATTGCGTACTTTTGGGTAAGGGACTGAACTGAACAACGAACCAATCAACGAACAAACCTATTTTTGAGCAACACGCTTGTTGACGCATCTGAAATCAAGGAGCGCTTGGGTATACACGGGACAGATAGCGTATTAATGGCGTCTATAAATTACTCGGGACTGGTCCTCAGACTATCAGATCCAGCACGATTGTGCTTGGCTCTAAACATGCATTTCAAAGTAAGAGACAAGTTGGGACTTACATTTCTTGAATGTGGCACAAACCGTTAACTGAAATATGTTCACTTGGCGTGGGAAAATAATTCAGTAATCAAATGGTCAAAGAATGATCTTGATAAGCAATCGACCTTTTCTGTTTTCAGATAGCCCTTTTGGTCAGCGGTCTTTGTCTCGGCCTTTCCTCTGGTGACAATGAGCCTCGCTCAAAATTGCCAGTTCTTTATCGAGTAGACCAGGCTTCATCAAATGTGGTGGTTTACCGTGGAGCTCAAGTGGACCAAGCCCGTGCTGCTGGACTCCTCCCGTCCAAGGGATACAGCAAACCTACCCCTGAACCATCTTATCCCCCTCCCCCAAAATACCCGCAACCCTCTTATCCTGAACCACCAAAATACCCGCAACCCTCTTATCCTGAACCACCAAAATACCCCCAGCCGTCTTATCCTGAACCACCCCAATATCCTGAACCAACCACTACTACTACCACTACCACCACCACTTACGCTCCCCCAACCACAACCACTGAGGAACTTGTGACTTACCCTCCCACTACAACAACCGAGGCCTATGAGCCTGAGCCCGCTCCTGCATACCAACAACCTCGAGTGGTCTATTATCGCCCTGCCCCCACCTATCCTCCCCAACCTGAGCCAACTTACCCTCCCCAACCCAAACCCACATACCCACCTCAGCCCAAACCCACATACCCACCTCAGCCAGAGCCCACTTATCCCCCAGCCCCTGCTTACAAGCCCGCCCCTGCTTACAAGCCCGTCCCTGCCTACAAGCCCGCCCCCGCTTATCAGGAACCCGCTTACCCAGACGTGAGTATCAGTTCCAGTTTTGATGCAGACTTAATTGAGGTTTAGCTGATCCCATTGATGATTGCCATTTGCTTTACTGCAGGTGCCTGCCAAATATGACTGGGAATACCAAGTGAAAGACGATTACTCCAAGAACGACTTTGGCCACAAGGAGTCTCGAGATGGTTACCTTACCAATGGCGAGTACTACGTGCTTCTCCCCGATGGGCGTCGACAAACTGTCACCTATGTGGCGGATCAGAACGGATACGTGCCCGATGTTGTTTACGAGGGTGAGGCCCAATATCCCCAGGAACCCAAATACAAACCGGCACCCAAATACGAGGCTTAACCATGAGCAATCTTACGTCAAATTATGTCCGTGAAACACCATTAATTTATAATGAAAAATAAGAGTCTTCATTTGGCTGGTTTCTTAATAAAGCTCTTGAGCCCTGAAGTTAATCCCTCTGGACTTTCCTTGTTATACAGACAAACCATCTTTAATGCACTTAACATACTTTCCTAAACAAAAAATTAAAAGTGGCTTAGGGGTCTTTTCTTTTACAAGGACCGGTTTTCAGCGGTATAAATTCCCTCTCCGGCACTCAAAGGAAATTAAACGCCACCATTAGAAATCTTATTTCATGGCGCTGGGGTCACGAGTGGCCGGAACCTAAGTTTTCAGCCACTCTTGATGAAAGTAGATATTCTTTAACGTCAATTTTGGCTTCGAGTGGTTTCGAGGGAAAATCATACCTTGAAAACCGGTTCTGGCAAAAGAAATCTGTTTAATCAAAAGCGGGGGCGTTCGTTACATGCAGTTTATTAAAATTCGGATCTCAATAAGTCGATCGGTCAACACCTTGAATGTGTTCGCTATTTAATAATACCTTCTCGTGTGAAGAGAAGCTCGGCGAGCAAGCTCTCGCTCTTCTCTTCAAGCTCGACGGCATGAAATAGCGAACGCATTCAAGGTGTCTTGACGGTCTTGACCCCTTTCTTCAAGCCTCACTTTTATAAACTCCAGGCAGAGAAGGCCCCCCCGCTATTCTTTGAATAGCTATTCTGTAATGTTGCATGTTTCATTTTCAGAAATTGAATATGTGACATTATTTGAAAAGAATTTTTGGAGAAGCAATGGTATGAGACACCATTGGATGTTTATCTTCCTCATGTCGCATCATTTTGCTTTTGGTGTAAAAAGCACTAAAGACATGACGGTTAGAAAAGGAGCTAATATCATGTTAACTCGAATGAATATGCTTCACCCATTTGGGCTCCAATTAGTTCAGCAGGTTTGCAAAAGCTCGAGCAGGTCCAAAGATGTTTTTCTAGGAACATTGAAGATATGAGAGAGCTCTCGTATTGGGCAAGGTTAGAAAGGTTGGGATTGTGCAGTATTCAGAGAAGGTACAAAAGGTATCTGATAATGTAGGTCTTTAAAAAGCATTCATGAGCTTTGTCCCAACCCAGGATTTAGGGTCAGTTGTAGTGAACGTAGAGGCTTAACGTGCGTTTTGAGAGCGCCTTCAAGCCTTCGAGAATCCAGGCTAGTTAAAACAATGAAGTCCAACTCTCTTCTTTCTCGGGTTCCTTCATTGTTCAATTTGCTGCCCTCAAATATTCGTAGGGCTTATGTAGGCGTTGATCCAATAGCAGGATTTAAGTCAGACTTGGACAAGTTTTGACTAAAATTCCGGATCAACCTTATATTCAAGGATTAGCCAGATCAGCCAATTCTAATTCATTGGTCGATCAAATAATATATATGAATAAAAGTCAAGTAAAATGAATAATCTTCTCGTTTTGAACTGCTGGGATTCCAATCCCGGTAGCGGTAAGGAAGTCCGCAAAAAAAAGAATGGAATTTTCAAAAGATAGCTTTGCTATCTGTGCTCTCTATTCAGACTTAACCAGTCCCCAAATTGGCCCATAACTGAAATGGAATAATTGAACAAATTGGCCACAACTAGATCCCAGCCAAGTTTTTTTTCACTTCTTCAATTTTTTGCTTTTCTTTGAGAAAATGAAAGTGTGAAAAAAATTGCTGAACTTTTTTTTCATTCTTTGTCTGTTTCAATATTTGTTTTTTATTTTGTCAAATGAGCTTTTCCTGAACCTCTTGGTTATCTTGATTGTTGCACAACCTTTCAATATTTTATCTTACTAATTAAATAGTTTCAGGACATGGCCAATTTTTTCTTATGTGTTCTTTTAGCAAAATCATTCAAAATTCACACAATTTATTTTGTTCAAAGAAAATTAAAGCAAAAAAGTTATGTGAATGGGGCCTTTTGGGGCACTGCAATCAAGTTCAGCCAATGAGCCACAATTTTGCCCTATACTTGGACTGCGAACAGGTTTTGCCATTTCTATCATTGACCTTGTGTTATGATTTGTTCGTTTGGATTTTGTATCATAAAGGATATATTGAAAATATAAAGGACATGATAGAGAGACGTCCTCCCACATTTCCCTACAAAAATTGCATTCTTTGATTGTTGACTTGTTAATGTGAACTATTGTAATAGTTCTTTCCCTTTTACCAGCACTAGCACTAGCCTCCCACCAGATATGTTTGAAAGCCCTGGATTATACCATAAAAAGATGATAACTCTTAAAATCAATCTAGCACGCTAAACACGAATACCACAGTGAAAAATATCGTTTTTACTATTAATGGGTACAACACAATTTTGTGGATGTTATAATATATTCCAGCCAAAAGCTTATGTGAGTTTCAAATTTTTCAAGCAAGGAAATAAAAAGGAAGAGACTTACAACTTCAAATACATAGATCTATTAAACATTTGAACAGTAAATTGTAACTTTACTCTGTTTGTAAGCATGATTCAGCTGTCAAAATTTGGTTCTTGAAATCTTGTATATTGAAGCATAACAATGGATTGCTTAACAGGCTTTTAGGTTACTTTTGATGAAGAAGGCAGTATATTCCACAAGGTATGAAAACAAGCGTCTTAATACATCTTTGGGTTTGGAATTCAGAGCCTTAGTAGCTATTTACCTGTCTTATTTCATGGCACTCTCATTTTTACGTTTCCATCCCTGGTTTGTTCAAGCAGACTTTGGGGTCTGATTTATAGTACTTTTCTTGCGTGATTATTAATTTGCGGCATTGCGTTTATTGGAATCATCAATGCCATCTTCAACACCATGAGTTATCCAAAGCTGACCACCTACCCTGGCCTCTCATCCATCCTGTTTAAGACTTGGTTGATTATGTGGAAATGGATTGAGTGTTAAGATAATTGTTGTGCATGTGTCATGACTGAATTTATTATTCTGACTAGACTGGCTCATATAAATTTGATAGTACAACTCAGATGAGCACAAGCATGTGCTCAATAAATAACATCTCCAGCAGATATGGGGGTCAGGAGTTTATACGGGTCACAGGCTATTTGATACTTCAGTGGACCATCCAGGGATTCAACAAGCCATCCAGGAATTCAACAGCCCATGCAGGGATTCAACAGCCCATCCAGGGATTCAACGGGCCATCCTAGGATTCAATGGGCCATCCTGCAATTCTACGGGTCATCTCGCTTGGGATTCAACGGACCACCCAGGGTTCATAGGCCATCAAGGGTTCACAATCCGGCCTCTGCCAGAGACATCCCTCTTCACTAAGGATTGGCTTCCCAGTTTGGGGTCTCCAGAACTGGGCCACCACAAGGGGCTCATGGGTTGGATGGCCCTCCAAATTGGGGCTCACGGATTGTCCTAACACAGGGAGGGATATCCTAGGCTCTTGCCACCTTGGCCACCACCTCTATGCTTGAGCCAACACAAAGAGAGACTCAAAACTTGATCCTAGGCCACAAGAAGATTCACACATGATCAATTCCACACATAGGGAGAGCAACACAAGGAGACAGAGGCGGCAGCCAATAAGCTGACTGCACCATGTTGTATATGCATCATGACTGACTTATTATTCTGACTAGACTAGTTTATAAACATTTGACTAAGACAACTTGGATGAGCATGAGTATGTGCTCAATAGATAACAATAATGAAATTATGTCAGACTGGTATTTGGATGAGGGAAAGAAGCCAAGCTTGAATCTGTAAAATGTGACAAGCACCACTCACTATCTTTGCGAATTAATTTGAATGAACTTTTTCTCATGTCACGAATTTAGACTAATGTTATAGCTTATCAAAAATCATTAACCATTACTAGATGAGCAAACATGTCCAAAGACCTCCCCATAAGGAATGAAGTAAACAAACCCCTTTCCTTAGGTCCACAATTTTTTGATCTCTGCTATTTGCACATGTTTGAAACTGAAGATGCAATCTTCAACTAAACATAGTAATTTCCAGAACCATTTAACAAATTGTTGGCCACTCTGTTCCAGTTTGCCCTATGGATGGCTTGGCTTGGTCTTGTTATTATCCAGGTAACAAAGGCAGGGCTTCACAAAAAACTATCAGGCTGGTTGAAAGAGTACAAATTCATTAACTTCATAACTTCAATTTGTTACTTTGTTTTAATTGGAGATAACGTTTTCTGCTTTGCACATCTAACCATGGTAGCTGCCTAAAAAGATGCTTTATTGGCTTATTGACTTGTCAAACTTTAGAAGTTCGCAAAGCCTTAAAATCTGTCTCACGAAACCTTGTTCTGACGATTTATTTTTCGTACTTGTTTTGAGCTTTGGGTCGTACATGGGTCGTATATTCGCCTTCACAACTTTTAGAGGTTTCGTGAGGTGTTACACATCATACTCCGAAATTCTTCAGTTTGGCAAGTCAATAATTGTGGAAAAGATTGCATCAAAGCTTTCATCGAACGCAATGAAACTTTTCCATGGTCACGCAACTAAAGTACCAAAATCGGACCCCAAAAGTCCATTCAACTGGTTTTTTATTAGTGCAAAACAATATCTTCAGGTCCTTGACAGTTGTAAAAAACACTGTCCCAAGGAAATGTTAAAACTAGAGTTTTGACTTAAAAAATAAATCACTTCTTTTAAGTAGGCTCGTTGTCAGAGCTGTAGGGTAAGTGAGCTCACCTACTACATAAACTGAGGTCTTGGGCGCACCTTTACGTTATTGCACAAAAACCGTTGTGCCCACATATTTCCTCCCACTTCACAAAATAATGTAGCAAATGATTTGGCGCAGCAACGGTCACACATCACATGGGCACAATTTGTGGTAAAATTGGACGAATTCACTTCAGGTTAAATGATTATGGTACAAATACTGAAAAAGAGCACATTCCTTCTCTTCTTTTCACCACTTTTCGGCGATTTTTGTGGTTCTTGTTAGCGTTTGAAATGTTCAGGACTGCGGTTTATTTTTGGGTTGGAAAAAAAGAAAGAACTTATCATAATGTCCAGTTATTCAAATAACGTTGACAAGGTCTAAACCTGATTTTTGTGTAAATTCCATTCCAATTCGTGTAATAATTGTCTATGAATGGGGATGTAGCTAATAAATAGTTGGCGGAGACTGTGAAGTTTTGAAACTTCTCGTCCGTGATAGCAACCCTGACTTTTACTTTTGGTGAAATTTTCGAAGGGTCTGGCCGATTGGAGACGAGCTTTAGTAGCCTTACTACCAAAGACGGGAATTCAGACATTTTTAAAGCAGGCTGTACAGGTTATTTAGTTGTACTTGGCTTCCTGCACACTTCAGTTAAGAAATAATACATACTGTAATCGCCTTGTAGAATAGAGGGCTTATCTTGAAGGTACTTGCACCATTTTTTAAATGTTCTTTCGAGTTTTTTGCTCACTGTCATACCTTGCTCTTTTATAAATTTGCATTTAACTCTGTTAGTGGTGTATAGACAAACATCAGAACCAACTGTTGATGCAAGAGCAATTTCAATAATTGATTAAATTGTTAAAACTTTCAACAAAATTTTGATTTTAAACCCTTTCAATTGGAAAGCCGCCTTTTTTATTAGATTTGCCAGTACCATAGCTTGGACATGATAATAATAAACCTTCCTCATTTTGCGGCTCTCTGCGACTATTTGAACTAAAGCCCGCTGTGGCCAACTTGCATCATTCTTCTATGTTCGTTCGTCCAAGACCAGGTTGCCCATTGTGGGTAGGGACACCTTTAATGAAAGAAAGAATCAGATAACAAATTATCAAACCCTGCAAATGATCCTCCAGGAATATCACAGACTGCCCTCAAGAGGCATGTCGGTATTGATCTGGTGGTGTCTACTTTCAAGCGCCGAAAACATAATCCTCTTGATACCCCAATCGAGAAACAGCTATCAAGAGTCAGGGTATTACTGCATGTATTCAAGCCCATATCTACTCTCACGAGAAAATATTAGATATTCTACCTAATATTGCATAATTAAAAAAAAGGTTCGCAGTTTGACGTTAAATCTGGAAAGGAAAAGTCAATGTGTTTGTTCCTTTTACTTGAAATGATGTTCATTTATTTACGGTAAAAAGGTAAATGATCCTGTCGTTCGATTGTCCATTTTTCATCGCGTCGAGTTTCTTGCCAAAATCTCGATTTCAATTAAGTAGATTACATATGCATGAACACATTTTTGAAGGTTTTGGCGACGGCCTCAAAAGAAGCACGGATCCTTGGTTTTACGATGTGGAGAAATGTTGTCCACGTCCAAACCGGAAGAGATTCTTCCTCCATCAACCGAACCAGTAATTCGATCGGATTTGACCGAGGATAGCACGAAAACGGCTGCATATTTCACGCTTCTTGAATTTCGATACCGCTGGTTTTCGTACAAAGCACTAAACATCGTAGATTCGTTGATGATAGTATAGATTGTATTGTGTCTGATTTCATGGAATTTAAAACCATGCTACAAATATTAACGGGTTTCATTTGAAGATCAAGAGCAGCAGCATGTTTTATTTCCTCTGTTTATAGCTATTAGATGGTCAGGCAAACAAATTGTGTTTTAATTTTATTGAGCGAAGTTTTAAAGTTCAGGATGGCCTCCTCCCTATGATTGTGTTCATAAGTGATGATTTTTAATTTCCACATATTTTGATCTTATGCGAGAATTGATTAGTTTGGAAATTTGTCAAATACAATAAAATCCAAATGACAGCAGCATTGCAATTTCAAAAGTACAATTTTCCGATTGAAACACGAATCTAGATACAACTTGCTTTTTAATGAATGTTTAAAGCTTTACTTCGTGTGTAGAGTTATACTGTGTTCATACACCGAGAGAGGCCTTAGCCGAAAACGAAAGTATTTACGTCAGATATACATAGTTCAGACGAGCGGCATTCGACTAGATTGGCATATTTTATTCTTTATTTCGCAGAAGCACAAATCAATAAAGATAAGTTGCCTTACTCTACGAGGTTGAATAATGATTATATTCTATCGAGTGTTTGGCCCATCCAGGTTATGAAAATTCAGGGAGGGCAATCATGAGGAAAACATATTTTCATTGAAAGTGACAACTGGTCGAGCCAACATAATTTCATTCGGAAAAAAGGTAATACTATGACTGGTAATCCTCACTGGTTATCTCGTTTTGAATGACATTGTACTCCCTCTTCGGGGGAAGGGGGTTCATTACTTATGTAATAAGGAGTGAAAAGGAGATGAACGTCCCATCAATACCGTTCGTTGAAGTCAAGTATTTAGTGCTAGACTGAAATACCAATACATTTTCTACTCATCTCTACACACAGGTTGACAAAGAGAGTGAGAAGGGCTAGCCAGAGAAACTATTTGTATGAATAAATGCACATGTATTAGAACAGAATGTTACTGATTAGCAATTGGCACTTGATGTTCAAATAAAATTCAAAAGAGGCCAAAGACAAAGGATATTTTGTTTCTTTTGAGGGGACTAGCATTGCTTTTTTCGTGGGGAAGCATATTTTTTACCTGGAACAACGAAAAGGAAATGGGGCACGTTTCAAATCTTTTAATTAGTAATTAGTTGCTGAAGTATGATTTCGGAACAACTTGGCTCATCTTCATTTATTGAATAATAGGTGGAAGGAGAAAACTTGATGACAATGTCGAATTTTGACCTGCAAAAATCTTCAGCCTGCTTGGCTATTTTTATATAATTTGCTCACAACTGAATTGTGGCGAACTGTGCGCATATGCCTCCCACAGCAACAAATGCAATGTCACGTAGTTATCATGTTTAGCTGTACTGAGTGATGATCATGATGATGATGACGACCACTTGTAGTTTGTCCCTATTTACCTTACTAAAATTTGATCCTCGCTTTGTTCTGTACTCTGCTACATGTCGACCAAGCGCCCTTGTTCACCCCACTCCAAAGTGAAAAATTATTTTCAGCTTGAGTAAACACGACTTCCTGTTCAACGAGCTTTACGGTAAGGATACTATCAGAAAGTCGTTGAAACAAATTTGACCACTGTTATTCAGATTGTGAAACTAATCTCATTTGCTTCACCCATTTGAGCCTGGTGTGTCCAGCTAGAGGGGCAAAATTGACCAATCGGTGACTAATTTCACTTCACTTGAAACACGGAAATGAGAGACATCTCGTTTTCAGAGGAGGTGAGGTTGTTAAGTCAGATCAATAATGGAAAAGGTATCTGACATTGGGAGTATACTTTCAAAAAAACTGTCAACCGTTGTTTCACAAACCCAGGGGATATTCAAGGAAGACGCGGTAAGAATTTCACTAGTCAGACGGACTTAAAATCGAAATGACCCTCTCCTTTTGGCAGTTGCTTATGAGGTCAATCTGCTTTCGCCGCTACCTTTCTCTCTTCCAATGGAAGTGATTTTTTTTTTATGGTGGAAACCTATAGAGATTTCCCTGTTTCCTCCCAAAGTAGGATTTCGTCCGGTGTATTTCCAAGAAACATAAATACAGTTTGAATATAGTTAGGCCTCCCAATCACATGCAATCGTGGAAGCTATACCAATAAATTACCGCCTTTGCTTCATGTTTTGAACCCGGTGTTCTAAATATTGGAGCCACGTGCATTAAAAGCAGATACCGACACATGATGTAAAATTTGATTTTTTGTTCCTTCGCTGTAAATGCCCCGTAAGGCCATAGTTGACCCCCGCTTTAGGTATTATCTTGTATTATGGTGGGTCGATCCATCACATAGAGCTATCAGCCACGTATGTACGGTGAGTGCAATTACAGGGCGAAATCAGTCATGGCATTTTTCTGCGAAAGTGCCATTTTTTATAGGAATCCGCCAAAATTTAACATCTTTCCTGGGACATATCCTTCTAGTTCTTTAAAGACCGTAAAACCCACAAATCTGTACTAAGATCGACGAGCAATAGGGTGATAAACCGACAGCTTCGTTAATACACAAACCAAAATAACTTGTCCTGAAGGAGTTGAGACATTGGTACCCAAGTTCAATTCGATGTCATTTTGGTACTTAAACGCAGACTTTGGTATTTATTGATTCGGCTTAATCTTTCATTTCCTTGAAATCTGTTCACACTTTACACATCTCCATTGAACATCAGGGGTTGGATCAGTAGAGTAACAATTATAAGCGTGAAAGACAATTGGACATGTATGTACCGTTCGTTCGACATCATCATGCACTGAAGAGCACACAAAGAATGGTAATTAATGCCCTGGAAACCTGTTGTCGTTCACCTCGTATTTGGAGTATGCAGACTCTCTTTAACATGAGGGATTTTTTGGCTTGTTATGCTACTGCACATTTGACTAACAATGTAGATAGATAGCGTAATGATGGTTTGTCTACAAAAACGTCAGAGCAAGACCCTGTCAATGACTTGGATGGCTCCGTTCAAAGCAATGATATCTCCATCCACCAAGGTAGCTTCATTCACGGACACCCGACCGCGTTTGGTCCGGACTTGGATGGGGTCACCACTCTCGGCTATCAAGTCAACGAAGGTCAAGGCCGGACTAAGTTTGGTTCCACGTACCACATGTTTCAAGAGCACGTTCTTCAGAGCAGATGGATCATCCAGAAGCTCATTGAGTGCTTCTCGAGGAATAAGGTCAAAGGCTTCGTCAGTCGGAGCAAAGATAGTGAATGGCCCCGAGGTGGTGTTGAGGCTTTCGATAAGATCTGCCACTTCCAAAGCTCGAACCAGGGTGATGAACCGGTTATCCTCACTCATGGCTTCAAATAGCGATCCAACAGGTATTGGATAGATGACGTCGTTGAGAAAATGGACGATCCCATTGGCAGCCTTCTGATCAACTTTGTCCAAGTTGATCTCGGCACCGTTGACGGTGACACCATTTTCATTGCGATTAAATCTTAAGGCCGTGTCGTTGAGCAGAGTTTTGGTCATGAGATCGTCTTTGATAACGCGGGAAAACAGTTTTCCTCCAGGAATGACGTGATATTTCAGAACATCAGCCAAAAGGTCGGCATCGTTGGTAAGTTGGCGTATGACATCCTGGTCCAACTTGGAAAAGGCTTTGTTGGTTGGAGCCAAAATGGTGAAAGTACCGCGACCTTCCAGGGCACTTAAAAGACCGGCAGCTTCGAGCAAACTCAACAGAGTTGTAGCCTCTTCGTCCTCAAGCAATCCTACAATATTTGGTGGTGGAAAGTAGTCCCTTTGGCCACCGGGACGGCGATCGGACGATCCGTTGCCATTATCGGTGCTATCATCACTTTCGCCGTCTGGTTGATCCTCCTCTCGAGGTCGATGAGGACGAGGCCTGGTAGGTCTTTGGGGAGAATGCTGAGGATGCTTGGGATGATATTGAGGTTGCTGAATCGAATGAGGCTGTTGAGTGGGTTGAGGATTATAAATTGGCCTTGGCTTGGGAGGTACCGTATGGATCACTTGGGGCTGAACTGGAGGTCGATGAATTACTTGAGGCTGTGGCGTTGGATGCTGTTGCTGATAATGATGGTTATGATGTTGCTGAGGTTGATGATTTTGGTTTGGATGATGATCATGGCTGTTATTAGGAATTTGGGACTGATGTGGTTGAATATGATGATTTGTGATCACTTGAGGTCGTGGCTGTTGTTGTGGAACATAGTTAGGTTGGAGGTGAGGATTTTGAACTGGGAGAAAGATTTCGGGTCTGATTTGGGGACGCTGTCCTTGATTGGGGATCCACCCTTGAACAGGCTGAACCACATGTGGTGCATGTAACTGAATAGCCCGTCGGATGCCAAACAAGGCAGACTTGCTCTTTTCCAATCCCAGGGCAGCTTCTAGAGGAATCTCATTTTCAGTCACATCCTCAGGCTTGGCCCACGTTGGAATTGCGAGGAAGAATTGCAATGTGATGAACACCACCAAATGGCACATGGACCTCTTCCTCATGATGATAGATAGCGATGACAACAATTGGCAACAGCTACAGATATCGACTGTCCAACCATCCACATGAGAATGATCTTTAGGATGCTCCTGATAACCCGTGAATGACAATTAAAGCACAATTTTATGTTGTCACGAGCGCGCAAAACTACTGTAATGCATCGACTCACTCACTTACTCGGTAGCAACGCTAACAGCAACTAACACCACGGTATTCCATGGTCACATGCGCGGAAATGTACCACCAATAAAATGGACGAAGTTGTGCAACTCGAACCATAACTTCATATGTTAGAATCCAACCAAGCGTGGAGGATGTACGCGTGTACCCGAGTTCAATGGATTCTTTGCCTATTCATGATCGATTGTGAGTTAAAACAGGGGTTTTCCAACCAAAGACCATTTCCATCCAATTTGATGGCTAATTTCAAGATGAGGCGCGATGCTGAGAGGGGAAGACATAAATCTCGTGCTTATTGATGCGATGAAGACAATCAAAGCCAAACTGACGAATTTCCAAGTGGTAATGATCCAAACCAAACTGAAGAGGAAGAACCAATCATAATAATAGTAAGAAGAAGAAGAAGGCGTGGATGAAACTCGTTTTTAGTCTTTGTTCTCATTTTATGGTTGGAAAGCTGCGTGACTCATCTCTGATGATCGATCAGATCGAGAGTAATGATATCTTTATCCCGTTGTGAGGTAATTGGCATTTGACTATACGTTTCAAAGAACTATTATATAATTGATAAATAAGAAACTTTCAATGTGCTCGCTTATATTTTGTATATTTCATTCCGTTAAGTTCACATTACAAAAAAAATCTTTAACGAACATTCTGAAACATTTTGTTAAATGAAAATGTGAAAGATAATCCCCCAAAAAGGATATGCACAACTCAATACAGAAAATACTCGTAAGAGAATAAACTTTTAAAACAAAATACTTTATCGCATCCCTCATCAACAGTTTATGCATGGTCAAGAGGACAGTTTAACAAATCCAAATAATCAATTGGGAATATTATCTAATAAGAATTGGGGGTTTTCAAAAATGCCATATGCCAACCCACATTGTTGTTCTCGACATCGGATTCGTTTTCGAGGATTCGGTATAAGATCTTCTTTGGCTTTGGCTAATGCCAATTCGAAGTCAACGGCATATTTACACTCCTCTTCATCCTTGCCACCAATCACGCCTTCCGACTTGCATTTGATGTTTTTGACTTCGCTTTCAGTCCATTGGGTGAAGATTAAGTGTACCTTGATATGGTTTTAAAAACATGTTGCAACACATAACGAAATGCATGTGGAACTTGTGTGATAAGTAATTTGGCTTACGTCAATATTGGAACTAATTCTGGTCGTGAATGTAGAGTTGTCCATATTGGTCCTTCTATTTTTGTGCAGATAAATTATAATAATGTTAAGGAAAAAACGCGCCACAACGTTGAAATCTCAGCAAAAAATTACCCCAACTCCTGCATTGCAGTGGCTTGACTGATCCAAGTTTTTTCCGTCGCCATGAACCAACTGCTTGTAAGGAACCATCCAGATGGAAATACAGTAATGTGCACAATGAATATCTGATGTTTCATAAACAAGCCTTCCCACTTACCTTTTTTCTAAAATGCTATGGTGAGACCAATGGTCTGGATGATAAACAGTGCTGAAATAAAAATTTATGCAAAATGTTACATTACGAGAAGCAGGTTGTGCTAGCTTTCATGGGATTTGCCCTGACATGAACCACTAGAATATGGATGAGGACACTATGGCAGAAAATTAGGAACTCCGATTCAAGAAAATTGATTCAATGTATTGCATCCTTCTTGAAGTGAGACTTGACACGAACTTTCAGAAATTTGGACTATGAACGGCTTCCCTGCCAAATTGGCGGCCTACTTTGGACCAGAGCAACTCGTTTTTTTTTATGTGAAATAAGAAATTTAGATTTTGCAAGTCCTTCTTAAGATATTTTATTGTAAAGTTGCTCGTTTCAAAATTATATGAATTATGGGTTATTTCGATCCAGTAGTTCGATCGATCAAGTTGAAAAAAATTTTGAAACTCAATTTACAGTTGGCAAGAATATCGAGTCTCTATCGCTTTTCATCGGTTGACTATAGTTGTCACTCACTCATGGCAGGCCCAATCACCAAACGAGGAAAGTTTAAATGGAAAATCTAACATAATAAATGAAAATCAGTCAATCAATCAAATATTTCTGGTCTATCTTCGTCTCTCCTATCTAGCTATCAGTTAGGCTGCTCCTACTAGTGGTAAATCTAGCATGCAGGGCTGTTCAAAACATGCAAATGCATCTTTTTTCTTTTTTTCAGACATTTTTGCTTTATTTTCTTCACTCTTATTTTTCTGCATTTTCGCCAATTTTCACAGTTGCGACTTAAAAAGCCGACTTTTTACACTGAATTTTCCGTTTGACTGAAAAAAATGAAAGGGTTAAAAACAAATTGCCCAACATTTTTTCCCTCGTTGGTCGATTTCAGTGCTTTTGTTTCTCTTGTTTTTGTTTTTAGATCCCTGGCCAGTTTAAGTGAGGAATAACATTTTACTGTCATGATTTTGTAGAATAGAGTGCTTGTGATGACAGTAAATGTACCCTTCTTAAATGTTCTCTTGCTGATCACAACTCTGTTTCGATAAACAGCAAAAAGTATCGGCATTTTTAATGTTTTTTGCTTTTTCTGTTGTATTTTTTGGCTATTTTAATGAAATATTTTGGGCAATCCTGCTCATTAGTAAAACATTTGAGAGGCAACTCACCTTTCGAAAAAGCTCAATAAACTAGACAGCCCCATGGGTACCAATAGTACATTCATAAGTCTTAGTGCTAGATGTCTAAATCTGGTATTTATCTTTTTGAGCTCAGAATATGTATCTTCATCAAGAGATTCCAAGTTCCGCCTTATTTTCAAATTGATTGCCGGCGGCGCCACCTCATAAAGAACTAAGGACTTGAAAGCCTCTGGCTGGGAGATGGCAAATTTCCACAACGTTTCTCCACCTCCACCCCAGCTAAAACAAAAACACACTCAATAATCGTTTCTGGTTTTCAATTTTCCATGCCCTATTGGTTAAGAAAAGCAGAGCCTAACGTAAAACCGACACCAACCTTGGTCCTCAAAACGAAATTTATTTACTTCATTGATTAATGGAGTGTCTCAAGGAAATGACTCACCCAACGCCAACATAGGGGGGTTGATAATTGGGCTCAGCCTCCTTCAAGGCTCTTAAGAGGGCGCCATAGTAATTGCTGGGCTCTTTTTGATAACCATACAGATAATCCGACCATCCAAGACCTGGTTTGTCCCATACGCAAATTCGCCGCTTTTCCGCGTTTGCTTTCAAAATGCCGATCCAATCCGCCAAACCATGACTGGCGCTGCTTTCGAAAATGACGGTGGCTGCTTCATTTGAGCTGGATCCTATTAAGAAAAGCTGTTCAGTGATAACTCGGTAAAAATCATTTTAGGCTCATTGCAAACCTTCACAAACGTAATGAACCTTCTGCATTTGATCTTGGTCGAGGTGGAGATTCAGGAATTTCCCATTTTCAGGCCAAAATGCAATGACCCCCAAACCATGCAATACGGCTGAAATTGTAGCTAGACCGACCAAAATGAAAAATATCCCTCGAAAGAACCAATTCATAACTAAGAATGCGCGAATAAAGCATGAATTTTAATATCGATTTGGTCATCTAAACAATCGTGATCTAATCCATTAGCGAACCTCTCAAGCTTGAAGTGCAACAAGAGCTCACATTGCCCGGATCATTTTCGTCTGCGTCCCCGAACATTCCTACTTTGGACACCTCGTTCATGGGGACCAAAACCACAACGATGTTCATTGCCATGAGAGCAACGAGTACGATGTACCACACCCCCAAGTCGATACGTCCAAAGATGAAGAAGAGCGCGGAACTCGCCAGGAAACAGAGCAAGCAATAGGCGGAAAAACTAACATCGAGGAATTTGCATACCTAAGTACGTAATCGACACACACAGGAATTGATTATTCTCTTCAAAAACGGGAACACTCTGGTTAGCATGATTGGTTTTGCACTTCATTGTCTCTGAACTTTGAGTCGGATTGATTTGTGTAAAATTAAATACGATAAAAGAAGCCGGGCTTCTTCAATTTTGGGCGCATAACTCATCGAGTTCGAAAGGTACTTTCATGGTGAGTGATCTTTCAAATTTCCCTTTAAATCTTGAACAGAGGCTTTTGCGCATTTTATGGTACTTAATAACGATTTTTTTTTTTCACATTCCACAATAAAAATCAAAATACTATCAACAGTTTAAAAAAAAGCATGCATAGATATCGCATCGTCTTTAATGAGCACCAGTTAGTGCAAGTGGTGCTATGACAACTTGCCTCTTACTTATCGTGCTTCGACCAAAATTTAACTGATACTTTTTCGAGAAAAAGGCACCACATTTATCACACCTTTGCTAAAATGAGACAAACATTTCTTTGAATACATATGTGTTAATCCTTTCATTCTTGAAAATATTATCCTGCAAAGGTTTTTTGCATGAGGTATAACTTACTTTGGAATCAAACCAGGGTCCGGATTTGGCTTCAATCAGAACTTGTATTCCAAAATACAAGATAAAAATGGATGTCCATATATTGAAGTAGTAGTTTCTAACGAACCAAAAATCCGGAATGTAGGCGATAAGCACACTATATGCGATTAGGGCAATGACACCCGTAAGGGTAAAAAGTACACCTAAGCTCAAAAATATGGTTCGGTTGGGTGGAATCATGGCCTTAGACTGTCTAAGCTTCTCTGCTTCGATTATTGGACTGGATATATTTGGAGAATAAGAGCGATCCCGTGGCATTGGTAATGGGTATGCGTTGCCATACAACTACCAAACAATGATGACTTTATTCGGGTGGACGAAATATGACTAATTGTTGTCTTCAAGGAGTGTTTTTGAAGACTCATTCTTGCCAGGTATAGAAAAGGGCAAGGCCAAAAAATTTGAACATTATCAAGTTTGGGAAATAAAACACGTTTTTGACCAGAGTACGTTGGGATATTGCACGCTTTCCTTGCCTCAGTACAAAAAGCTACCCAGAACGTTGTAGTAACTAGTTGACGAAAAGATCGATAACCTTTTGTCATAAAATATGCATGTCCCCTTGGTTGCAATAATGGGTTCCTGTCATGGTGTCTGGTACTGCTATCTCCATTGATTGAACCAAGTCCTTAAATTCACACCTACTCATAAACGTCATCATCGATTAAGAAAAAGAATCCGCAGAATAATGTTTCGTCTTGTTTTCGTTTTAGCATGAATAAAGGATCGTTTTTTTATTGGTGGCAAACTAGGGGGTGGGGGATTGTGGGGTTGGCTTTCAAGTCATCTGCTCATCCAGGGCTTTGGCCAGCCACGTGGGTTCGACGGCGGCAATCTTATCCATGATGGAGTTGACTTGGAAGCAAAGGGTCTGGATTTGTTTGTCCCAGGTCTCGAGTACATCCCGGCTCTCAAAGTGGACGATCGAGTCGATTTGGTTGATGCTCCCCAACATTCGCTCTTCGGTGATCATTTTACTGGCGATGCGTTCGGCCTTTTCACCGGGAATCTCCAAAAGAGCGCCCAGGCCTTCGAAAGTGATATTATTATAGAGCTTACTGGCGGCCAAGAGATTGTGCTCGACCACGGCATGCTCCAAAATGGTGGATCCATCTGACGTCGTGGCTTTTTGGTGAGGTTGCAAAAGGGCTTCAAAATCGTGCAAATCCGAACGTTTGATCAAGCGATCCAAGTACATTTTTTCCAGGATACTGAAGGCGGGCATCTACAAGATTAAAGATGAGGGTCAATTAGATCCAAAGACACAAACACTCTGGCTGACACAGGACTAACCTGTTGGCATCGTTCGTCCTTGTAGAGTGTGGCTAACATACGACTTCGATGTTGTCCCGCGGAGGCCAAAATCGTGCAGATCATGGCGTTCTTCAAGGCAGTGATTCGCTCGCTTTCGTGAATAATCGTCTTGAAGGACAATTCGTTATACCTGGATGCGGCTTCGATGAATTTCCGCTTGTAATCCAACACCCGCGCTTGACAAACCTAAAATATAAACACTATTAACTCATGGGATTCAGTTTTCACAACCTTCATTCCGATCATAAAGGGTTGAGGCCTGGGCCAAATATGTGCCACAGGATACACGAAGCTGGGCTAAATAAGTACTCTACCGACCGACATTTATGGCCACTATTTGTAAAATTGAAAACGACAAATTCAACTCATGCCAGATCAGTCCCGAAACAAACTAAACAAAAGGTCGTTTCAAAAATGAAGCCAACAGTGAAGATTTGCCTTTGAACGGTACTTTAGCTGAACCCAAAACGAAACTGCCACTTTCCATCCACCCTTCCATTCATGATGGTAACAGCTTACTTTATAGATGATCTGAAGGTGAGCGTTCTTGGTCTGGGTCTGCAATTGAGCAGCTCGATTGATGTAGGCCTCGCCCTGCGTGGAATCATCGTCCTCGAGATAGAGGCGAGCGATCTTGAGATACGTCTCGAGCTTGTAATCCACCGAGTACTGTTTCTGACCCGTTTCCAGCGGGATGCCCACCAAGACCTTGGCCGCTTCTCGCCAATTCTCTTCCCGCTCGTAGATATCGGACAAGTGCTGCCGAATGGCGCCCACCTGATCCTCAAAAGAGATGACGCGGGGCTGAACGATCTCCAAGGTGTAATGCGACACAGCCTTGGACACCGAGTCCTCCATTTTGGTCAGGTGATTGCACACCAAGTCGGCCAACAATTGCCGCGAGATCACCAACGACACGTTCTCGTTGACGATGGCCTCGATGAAGGCCTTGACCCCGTGGACTAGCTGATCTTCGCCCAGGGTGAGGATTAGCTCCAGGATCTGGCGATATCGCTCGCCCAGATCCCGATGGGCCATGCCCGACGAGCCCGTGGATAGGACGGCTAGATTTTGACGGATGCTCGAGATATCAGCCGAGGCGGGTGAGGCCGAGGGTGCCCCCGGGGCATCTGAGGCACCAGAGGCGGCAGGCAGACCCGATTGACTCATGATGGATGCAGGGACGGTGAGGGGGGAAATATTCCGGTGTTTGGGGTGGAGACTTGAGTTGAGGGGTTCCAGATCTATTTTCACAACTCACAGACAATTTCAGGACTGCCAGAATCAAGCTGATTAATAGAGTCACTCTCAGATGACAAGGGCAGTATTGTCTGGTATGAAGGGTTGCTTTTGAAAATGGATGATGGACATTTTTTATGATTCATTCATGGCTTTGCAAAAATAGGATCCCACCTTTTGAGATGGCTAATGGAACTGACATGAACATATCCGCAATAATTCGAGCATTTTGGGTTTTTTGGGGGGCGTCCCTGATGCTGCTTTTTCAGGCACAACATGAGGGACACCAAGTATAACAGTGACCATTCAATATTTATGTTTTTCATTTTTGTGCCGTGCCTCAGCTATATTATGAATAGAATCAGACCATTCCGGTAGAAGATTGTTTTTGAATGAATTGTAAAAATATGAAATGACTCCCAGTCATCAGCACGGCGTATAAACGAAGTACACGCAAGAAATATGATCATCATTGTCCATATAAGCCCACGATCTCTGCTGGACAAGAAAATGCTGAAAAGGAGATAAGATTTGAAATAATCCAAAAAGTATTACTCTATCCCCCTAAAACACACACGAACCCATCAAGCAGTTTGTTCAAGTTTTAGGAATATCTTTACACAGGTCACTTCGTCACCTTACACATTATTTTGTCAACAACTTGACGAACTCAGGAACAGCAGAAATTAGGGATGGGTTGAGCTAGCTTTTGGGAAAGTCGGGTCAAGTCGGAATGGTAATTTTCAAACCTTTTCCACTAATAGAGTTAAATTTCAATTTGGGTCATTTGGAGGTGGATATTTTTGACTTTGGGTTGCAACAAAGAACCAAAATGCATAAGTTTGATAACTTAATTGCAAATTGTAAATAAATTGTGATGACTTCTTGAAGTAAAAACAACGGATGACCACATCTATTGCCTCATTTACTGGTGCGCTGAACTGGCACTCCAAGTTGGAGACATGAATGAAAATAAAAGAGAGGAAGCAGGGCTATTTTGATGTTAAAATTTATTAAAGACTTTATTATTAAAAAAACTATTAAAATTTGAATAGATTTAGCCCTAATCTAGTGGTCATGTCGTTAAGTTATTTCTTGGTTCTTCTTCGTTTCATGAGCAATCAATCTCAGGTCAGACATTTTTTTAATTCAAAATGGCAAAAGCTGATTTCTGCTTAGCCCCTCCAAAGATTTCTAGACACTGGATGCCGGACGACCGACCACTGGGTTGGCTAAACCGAACAATAAACCGATTTGCCATCAATTCCTGAGAGACCATTCATTGTCCTGTTTAGCTAACCCATTGGTCGGTCGTCCGACATCCAGTGTCTAGAAATCTGTGGCCACTTTTTCCCATGGTTGGGACCGACTCTCGTCCATGAAATCAAACATCACGAAAAAAGCTGAAGCCCAAACACTCCTTTCATTGTTTTTTATTTAGTCATAACATTGCTCAATGGGCTGGGGTTAACAGAACAACGGCCTCATCATGTATCACCCGCCTTCTCGCGGTCCGACCTCCGGCCACGGGAGCGAGCCCGTTGAGCTAGAGAACCAGTTCATCTTGCGGATTCCGTCCGAGCCGGCGGCCGCACTCAAAGAGGCCCTGGCCGTGGGCGCCTCCAACATCCGTGACCGGTTCCGCATCCAAATCGCGCCCGAAAAGGACTCATCTAACAATCAACTGCGTCGTGGCGAGGTGGTCTTCGATGGGTGGAAGATGTCGGCCAAGATGGTGGACCTGCCCACCATCATCGAGTCCCAGAAGACCATCGACAAGAAGACCTTCTACAAGACGGCCGACATATCGCAAATGCTGATTTGCCACGAGGGCGAGCCCTCCGAGGACGAGGAGTTGCCCTCGCCCACCAAGCTCAAGGCCAAGGCCAAGGACCCCAACAAGGTGGACCGGAAATTCGTGTTCCAACACGGCGTGGTGCCGCCGTTGCGCAACTGTCGGAAGCGTCGATTCCGCAAGACACTCCGCAAGAAGCACGTGGAGGCACCCGAGATCGAGAAGGAGGTCAAGCGATTGCTCCGGGTCGATAATGAGGCCGTCAAGACCACGTGGGATCTGATCACCGAGGAGGAGCTCAACGCTTCCGGTGCGGGCGAGAACACGGGTGGACCTAGTGGGCTTTTGGGCGAAGAGAGCAGTCTGGTGGGGCATCAAGACCTGTTTGGCGCCTTGTCCGACTCGGACGACATGGACGATGACGATGACACCCGGCGAGATGTCGACATCGACTCGGAAGCCGATAGTAACATGTTTCCCACGGGCAACAACACCAGTACCACCAATAACCCCACCCCAGGTAAATCTGAGGGTGCTTTGGTCACCGAGTTCTCCAAGGACATGTTCCTTCCCCCGCCCATCCGCATGCCGGAACCGGTGCACGAACAGCCCCCGCCCCCGCCCCCCGCTCAAAGTGCCGTGTCCATAAAGCTGGACACTTTGAACGCCGAGATTGCTCAATTGCACACGCGAAAGACGGAATTGGAGCGGAACATTGCGACTTGCGACAACCAAGGCCTCAAGATTCGGCTCGAGGACTCGTTACAAGTGATTTTGGGCGAGATCAGTCAGAAAGAGACCGAGGCCGACGGACTCTCTATGTTGGGATAAGTCCGTATACGTAGTGTTCGAATGGATCATGGAAATGAACAAGTGTTTTGTAATTAGAATCGCAGAAGATTGAAATATTAATGCCGGTTGATTTGATGACTATCTGCCCCTCAATGATCCATCGATTCGTCGGGCTGATTCGTTGAAGCATCAACGGGTGAAAAGCTCTTCATTATCCGGTCCACGATAGAGGTACTGTAGTCATTCACAATCACTTGTTTGGCCAACCATTTGGTGGGAAAATTGGAGGGCGCCAACTCGGCCAAGATCAACACCGGATCATCTGAAAAAAATATAATACTAAATGGTCCTCAACTTGACTCAGAACTACAGGACTCCTTGTCCCCTTTCATTATCATTATCCGGTCGGGTTTCCATAACGAGCTAGCGAGCTTTCTGGGACGATGACGATCACCAATGAATCCTCACCTGCTTTGAACACCTGCTGTAAGCTCTTATCCGCCAAATTGGATCCGTACAAAAATGTCTGCTTGGCCTCGAACCACACGCTCTGAATGCAGCTCCCGTTCTTGAGCCACCAAATCACGCCCGATTTGTCGTTGATGATCTTGGCAATCTGGCCCACGCCCTTGATGAGCGTGTCACTCACCCGTCCATTGACAAAGTCTAAATGCACGGCCTCATCTGATGGCACGGGCGTGGTCAACTCTATGGAATGCTCCGACGAACCCAAGGAAGATCGTCGCGGTTGATGGCCGGGAATGAGGCCCCCGGGTTTGCCAACATCGACACTCGGGGTGGAAGGGGCGGGTTTCCGGCCTTTCCACACTAACGTAGCGAACCAGGCACAAAATAGCGTGGAGGTATCCACGTTTTCTGAAGGTACAGCCTCGAATTGGAGGTTGTCCCCCTCGGTACACAGGTCAAATAAAGATTGCTTGGCTCCCAGGCGTTTCTCGAAGAAATAGACTTTGGAAGCCAGAAAGAGCACCCGTTCATCGCCGCCCTGGACGCGTTCAAAGGTCAGCACGCCTTTCCGGGGCGTCAATTCCGATATCCAGCCCGTGCCCGTGATCAGATGAGGATTCAATGGGACGGGTTGGGCGGTGGGTGTGGCCGTGCCACCCGAGGCCCCATCCTGAGTGGTTCGCCAGGCCTTCATGGCGAAGTAGTTGCATTTGTCTTTGCCCGAGCCCAAGCCGCCGCCTTTGTCGTAGATGTGGCAATCGAATTCGAGCTCATCGCCGGTTTTGAGCACGTCGCTCAGGATTTGGGGCTGGCTGGGAATGTCCTCCCATGTGTGGCCGTCGAGGGTCAGGTTTTTGGCCAGAAGAATGGCCTTTTCTTCTTGTCCGGCCAGCTTGAAAGTCAGGATGGCCTTGTTGGGGAACAGGATCTCCTTGACCACGCCGTGATTCTTGAACAGATATTTGTGTTCGACGTTGGCCACGGCCATCGTGCCACGGTCCAGGAAACCCGCACGGCAAGAATATCACCCAATTGAAGGCTGGAACCACTTTGGGACTCCGGGACTACCTTGGTTTGGTTCCTTTTTAATGAGGGATAACTTGCTTGGTGGCCAAGAATGGAATTGTTATGTTGCTCAATCAGTGCTGCCAAATGAGTGGAGAGAAAAAGGAGATAAAAATAGACCATTGACAATTTGGCTGTTCAGGATGGCATAACTTACTGCATGTTTACATATATCCTCAATATATGACATAATTCTATATGATGCGCCAATTATGTTTTCAAGGTTCTCAACTATCGGCCATGAGATCCTATTCAAGCATTTTTATTTGATCTTTCTTGAGAGGTAGTGTGATGTTCAACCAATGAAATATGATTTCTTTCGAAACTTGAAAACCCATTGCTTTCTAACACACACTCAAATTGTCCTACCATATCTCACATCACATACATCCACGAATTAGAGCTGGCTAAATATTTTTTCGATTATATTTCGATAAACGTTGGATTGGCTCTATCGTAGCGGTTCATGGCTCGCTATCTCTATGATTAAGTTTGCTTTCTGCCTGACGTCATTCCAAACTTTACAGCTGATGCCATTTGTCAACAAACATGCATAGATTTTCGTAAAGACCGCGAACGCACCTTTCCTCCGTTACCCATACATTCAGCCATCTGTCTAAGCTTGACCGTGATTGCGAAGCCGCAGTATGTCCAGTTCCGTTAAGCGTCGTCTTCCGCCCAATCCTCTACTGTTTTCGCAACCTAGTCTGTCCCATCTTAGTCAATGGGGGTCGGCAGTGCCTGGAAGTTCCGAGGACATCTTTTCCGACCCAATCGCCACTCATCGCCGGAATCACCCTCCAGAACCCTTGTCGGAGCACGACCTCGACGAACTGCTCCGAGAATTCGCTCAACCTTACTTGAGTCTAATCACCCAAGATCAATTTGTTCTCTTAGATGGCGAGGATCCCGCCCAAAGACGTCAGGTCGGGTTCCATATCTTGATGCAGGTCATATTCGCCGCTTACTCCGAGGCCAGTTTCTCGGCTGCCACGAAAGCCGATTCCATTCCGTCCCATCCGGCTTCTCCGTCACCCAAGCCGAGTTATAGTCTGATTGGAACAAGAGGCAATCCTTTGTTGGAACCACCGAAGACCATTTATGTGCCCGAGACTTTGGCCATGGAGAGCCAAGCCATGGAACGAGCTCCAGATGCCCAGGAGGTTACTGAGGAGCCCCAGACCAATGGTCGATCATCGCCCATTTTAGGCAATTCCTTTCGTGAACGATTTAAGGACAGTTTTGGACCTTCACCCTCCCCACCCGTTGGAAATGAGCCAAGAGCTCTGGAACCTGATCCAGAAGCGCTAAAGAATGCGGCCATTCGAGAAAAGTACGGTCCTTTAAATTGTGTGCAGACCGGGGCCAATGAAAGTGCTGGATTGTTGGGCGTGGGACCGTTTGTCAAGAAGGAGTGTCCATCTGAAGGGGAAGGCGACGAGAGCCCGTCAATTTTGAAGTATGCCAAGAGATGTGTGCCTAATGACGATAGAGATCATAATGACGACGACGACGACGACGAGTTTGCCGTACCTTTAAAAGGCTCCGCGTTAAGGGTGAACAAAAAGGATGTGAAGAAGCTCCCCGTGAATTCCAAAGTGGCCAAGAACAAATTTGGCATGTACGTAGAAGAAGCCAGTTGGTCCCAATTAGAGAGGGAAAGGAACATGAAGCAGGGCAATATCACAAAGTTCCTCAAACAGAAGCCCCAAGGCACAAGTTTGCCCTCTTCATCTGCCAAGAAGCCGAAGTGGAACGAAGACCTCGAGTACAAAAAGGCCATTGAAGCATCTTTGAAAGAGAGCCATGTCCATCCGATTGAGACCGGTGAGAGCTCATTCCGTGACACGTATGATTGCCTACCATTGCCGAAATCGAAAGCGGACGAACCATCGTTCAAGTTTAAAGGCTCGCCAGTGCGAACCAAATCCGGGAAAAGACTCCTGGAAGGCGTGGATTGTGAGCAATGCCGGAATTACTTCGAGTGCGGTGGATTGTCCGATGAGAAGATAGCCGAACTCATTCAAAAGTGCTCCAAACACCGGGTGAAGCATGGCGACAATCCGGGTTTAGAATCGCCTCAAGAACGGTGGCGTGTCGATATCAATCCGGAAGAACTAGCCCTGGATAAGACCCAAATCGGATCGCCTCTGAAAACACGAGCTTTCCGCAAGCAACGGGCCCGGGATCTCAAAGATCGGGGACAAATTAAATTTTGACATAATTAGACTTCCAATTTGAAACTGAACATGTCCATATTTGTTTTGACTCGTGTGTCACTCGTGTTTCTTCTCGGAATTGCGCTTAGCCCGGCATTTCCGGATGATAGCGTAGAAGTATTGCCGATAGGCCCAGCCCACAACCCGCAAGGGACCTAAAAGTATCCCTTGAACAAGCACCTGGAACAAGGAGCTATGAGTCATCCCGACGCAAACGTTGGTGAGCATCCAGCCATCCACACCCGGACTGCTATAGAACCGACCTCGGAGGGCATCCGACAATATACTCCTAAAACAGGGAAAACAAGGCCCGAACCATCACTCCCGAACATTTCGGCGGAAAGGTTTTTTTTCTGATTTCTTACTTGGCCACGGCGTCTGGATGAAAAAGTCCGCCCGATTGTGAGATGAGTTTGGTCTCCTCGGGTTTGCCTTTCTCCTCTTCGGCAAATCCAGGCGTGTCGGTATCGGGTGGAAATGCCACGGTCACACCCACCCCATGCGCCTTGACTTCCATCTCCAGCGCCTCGGCAAAGCCTCGCATCGCGAACTTGGCCGCTGTATAAGCCGTAAAGCCAAACACACCGATCAATCCGGCTTGCGAGGACACGAAGATTATCAGCCCGTTCTCAGCCAGCTTCATGGGCGGCAATAAAACTTGCGTGAGTCGCACACCGCCAAAATAATTGAGGTCCATCATCCGGCGATGCAATTCGTCAGACGTTTCCTCGAACCGGCGCGCCACCGCCGCTCCGGCACAATTGATCAGTACATCCACGCGTCCGTAGCCCGTGATGCTGGATTCCAGCGAGGCCTGAATGGTCTCCAAATCGCCCGTGATGTCCAAGCTGATGGTATGGACCTGTTGATGGGCAGGTTGGCGCAGACATTGCTCCACGGCGGCCTTGGCCTCGACGAGCTTGAGCTTTTGCCTTGCTACCAATGTGATGTGGCGGGCACCCCTTTGAGCGCAGAGCTTAGCCAGGGACAAACCGATGCCGCTCGAGCCTCCCGTGACCAGGACATGCTTGTTCTGGATGGTGTAGCGAGTGCAACGGTCCAAAATGAGGAGCCACGCCAATAGGATGACTGCGATCACGCCCAAATAGTGCCAAAAACCCCAATCGACAAGCCCATCCATTTTGAAGAGAGGGCACCAGATAAAGGATACTCAGATGCTCACACTCACTCTCTCTCTATCTCTATTTGACAGATACATATAAAAATAACAACAGTCATGTGTAGTTTTTCATTAGTGATAGGTCTCTAGCCGTCTCGTAAACACTCGAGTCTCGATAGTACCGGTATGCTAGCCTGTGGCTCGGGCCCATACTCGGGCCGGTTGGCAGGGACTGGTTCAGGCTCCAAGATCGAGTTTATGAGTGCTTCTTCACGTGCCTCGAAAGTTTCTTTAATTTCAATGCTAAAACCCTTGCTTTTCGATAGATTTCTTATAATGTCAGTGCAATTTTTTGGTGTTTCCTCAAGATTTTGAAAGAGCAATAGCATTTGTAACCTCATGGCCACATCTGTGCTTCAAAATTGAGGCTTTTTTTTGAAAATATTGAATAACTTTTTCATCATATTTGGGGTCTTATCAATATGCATTTTTATCACTTCCAGGCTTTCTTTGTACGCTTAGGGTTGTTATTGAAGCGTTAATGTACGTTTGATAATGTCGATTTTGTCAAATTTTTCACAAGGTTCTTACACTGGCATCCTTATTTTTAAGGAATTCGTGCAGACTGAAATTCTGGCGATGCTCTTCTAAAGCCTCCAGTGTCTAAACTCCTGAGAGAATTCTTCTTTATAAATTAAGACATTTTTCCCCAATAAACAAAACGATAATTTAAAAGTGCATCGAGGTATTTTTCTTGTCAATTACAAGCAATATAACAACTCTTCAGTGTCCGGATTTTTACGTGTTCAACCTTTATTGGTAATCTAAAATTTTAGTAAAAGTAATTGTAACGAGTAACGCCATTACATTGTTTTTCAAGTAATTCGAGTAATGACGAATTACCTTTTTTGACCAAAGTAAATGTAATTGTAATTCGTTCCTTTCATTGACTAACGACTAATGTCTTGCTAATAACCTGAGGCCCGTTTAATAAATAAGTATTGAGTAGCTCGTTCTTAAATAGCTATCTTGTACCTTCTCATCAAGGAGTTGAGAGATAGAGGAGGTCGACCTTAAGACGGGTTTCCTAAACATTGGTAGTTCCAAGCTAACTACCTATCTTCCAAGGTACCGTTTTTTTTGAACGACCTGCGACAACAATTTTATGACTTGGTTCATGACTTGGGTGCCAAATTCGAATGCCATTAAATTTGGCCGATGAAAAGGCGTTTACGGACCATTGATTTCATGTTCAGATTTAGACGGAGAGCATTGAAGTTGTATGCAGCTTATCAGCAGTCAAATGATAAAACAGAAGGCCTAATATCAAAGAAATACGCTATGGTTTAGTAATGTTTGCTTTACAGGGTGACAACTATGTTTTAGGGCATCCAAAAGTGGCTTCAAATGCAACTCCATCATTCAAATTTCCCGCCATATGCAAAAAGGATATCATCCAGTTATCTCTAATTGTTGTTTATGTTGACTTTGTGATTTGTATAGTGTCTAGATTTGTCGCAAAATAGAAAAACGTGAGGCCATCATAAAACTTTAAAAGGAAGGCCACAGTTGCAGGAAGATTGCAAAGACTTAGGAAGTCATGAAAGTGTCGAAATCAACTGTGTCATATAATATTAAAAGGTTCAAACAGTTCAACAGTGTTGAGAACAGGCCAAAATCTGGTCGTCCCAGGTCGGTGAGGACATCAAAACTAGTAAAAACCACCAGAATGAAAATTTGTCGAAACAGCAAGAGGTCCATTCGACAAATGGCTCGCCAGGCAGGTGTGAACCAGGAAGTTATGCAAAAGGTGGTCAAAGAGGACATGCACATGACTGCCTACCATATGCAAAAGAGACAGATCTTGAGTTCAACTGTTATACAGAAGAGGCTCTCCAGAGCAAGAAAACTCAAGAAGTGGTTTCAAGAGGGCATGGACATTTGTGATTTGGTGATTTGGACAGATGAAAAGCTTTTGACTGTTGAAGCTGCTTTCAACAGTCAAAATGATCGGATTTTGGCCAGGAACATTCAGAGTGTTCCTGTGAAAGAGAGAACAATATTCAGGCGGCAAAAACCAGCATCTGTAATGGTGTGGGCTGGTGTAACTGATTGCGGCAAGAAAACCTCTTTGGTCTTCATTCCAGAGGGTATTAAAGTTAACCAGCACATTTACTTGGACATGTTAGCCTCTAAGGCGCTTCCCTGGATCCAGGCTCAACAATGGACGGGTTCCTACTGTTTCTAGCAGGATGGTGCACCCTCCCACACAGCAAAACTTGTTCAGAGCTGGTGCGAGGACAAATTTGAGCACTTTTGAGACAAGACAATGTGGCCTCCTTCCTCTCCAGATCTCAATGTAATCAACTTTTGTATTTANCTCTCCAGAGCAAGAAAACTCAAGAAGTGGTTTCAAGAGGGCATGGACATTTCTGTGATTTGGACAGATGAAAAGGTTTTCACTGTTGAAGCTGCTTTCAAGAGTCAAGACAATGTGGCCTCCTTCCTCTCCAGATCTCAATGTAATCAACTTTTGTATTTAGTCAATTCTGGAGAGGAAGGTTGGGGTACAGTTGTACAAAAACATTGAAGATCTCAAGGCAGCCTTATTGACAGAATGGGAAAATGTTGACAAGGAAATCATACGTGCTTCTTGTACTGCAGTGCGAAAACGTGTGAAGGCTGTAATTTCTGCCAGAGGTGGATATGTCGAATAAACTTTTAATGTGAATTCTAGCAGGGTATATATTTAATGATTTAACATAACAGAGTCACCTCTGAAATCTCAATAGATGAAGAGTTAAAGCCGTTTCAAAGTGCCTTAAGTCATTGTTGTCACCCTGTATAGAATCAACAAGCGATAAGTTAGATTTGATATCAGCTAGGTATAGAGGGTTGATTCGGAATGGTATGAAAGTAGAGAAACAAGGATATTGATCAGCTTTATTGACTAGTTGAGTTGTTGGATTTTTTAGTCAAAGATAAGCTGAATAATCTAATAAAATACTATAGCTCTATAATATTATGAAAAAATGGGTTCAGAAAGGATTTAGAAAGTAGCAAAATAGTAGTAACAATCTAAAATGCCATGTCCATGAATAGCTTGTCTTTGAGTAATATTGCGCAATGTCCTTGAAGAAAATATTCAATTATGCTCGTCATGACAATACTTCTTCTTATACAGCGCATCAATTCAAAATCTGTTTGGAAACTTTTTAGTTATTCTAATGCCTGACATTTTTGAAGTGGAGCCACATGTCAAACCTCGAGTGTCTCTACCAGGGTCTCTAACCTGTACATATAACAACCTTGGGTGGGATTGTCTCTGCGAGGTCTGGAGTGGTATGCTTTAGTTTTTTGTGGCATAAATCAGTTCTAGTATACAAGCTTGTCATCACATGATGTCATTGGGCGGGTTAGAAAAAAATTAAAAGAATTGATTAACGAGGCAAAGGATGTAATTGATATTTAATAATCGTTTTCCTGTAAGTTATAACATCTTAATCAGCGGATGTTGACTAGAATGAAAATCCAGTTACCATTTTACTGGTTAACATCAAGCTTTGAAAACTCAATTCAGGCTAAACAATGAAAACTGATCAAAAAAGATTTGAGAGGGTTTCAGGATTCTTGCAGCATTTCTTTCATGTTCACCCAATTTCTCTCAAAAATAGAAAGTGCAAAAGTCGTAAATGGTACGTTATCTCACTAATCTTTAGATAAGGTTGATGTTTTATATAATTATCCGAGAAGAAAGTACCGAAATAATATTTTCCCACTAAAAACTTGAAATATGAACTGCTAATATTTTTGCCAGTAGGTAAAACATTGTATTGGAATAACAAAACCTACCTTTCCGAGCCATAGGTTTCACTTGCTACATTGATGTGCCGGTGGCAGAGTCCTACTCCCCAATCATCACCCTGGATGAACATCTGACCAGAGATAAACGATTTAGCAGCCCTGGGGGGTCGTAAAAAAAAAAGAAAGCAACCGGAAAAGAGCAACAAAGAGGGAAAATCGAGTCCTGTTTACCACCTGCGACCTTTACACGAATAAAAACTAAGTTAACGATTAATGAGTCAATCGGTGACCTTTAACGTTATTTGTCGACATTCGTAGACCCGCCGACCCACTCATGCCGATTGAAATGACCCGGAGTTGGAAGGGATGAGGTAGGTATTCCAAAGGATTGCTGACGTAAAGGGTGGTCAGTATAATTGAGAATGTTTTGGAATGATGCAATGTCTCTCAATTGGGGAAAAAGTAAAGGGAAAGAAAGGAAACAAATCAATTACGCGCCTTCATTTGGTTACTGAAGTTGCATCTTGAGAAATGAGAGCCCATGAGATATCAGTTACTTGTAGTTCATTTTCTTTGCCTATCTAGATTCTGAAGAACATCAGACCCCTAACAATCCAGATAGCGTTGCATGGACTTACTAATGAAAAAAAAAACTACCGAACCGCAATTTTTGCGTAAATTATTATGCTTTGTTACCTTTATCCGTACTATTCAAGCCTACAAAGTGCCGAAGATATTCCAATCTTTTCATGTTTGGGCCTAATTCTTAGGTATTGTGATTGTGACCAACGCGGTGAACTTCGAGACTCCAAAACTGATAGCTTGCTTCAGTCAACTCGAAATCAAATATGTATGCGGAAACAGAATAAAAATCACATTTGGTCTATTTTTGCTACTATTTGCTCTTGTTAGGGCGCCATTTGTTTCTGAAATGTCAAGAATACGATTTCCATTCACGAATTTCATCATTTGACTCATGGATACAAAACTCGGACACACTCTGCACTGACTCGCACTGTGACGCAGTTGTCAAGAATTGTTTTTTTAAGTACTTCTATTCTATTTGCACACGAGTTTCATCGTCCGACCCTCACATTTGTTCTTGAATTTGTATCCGGACTAATCGTTTCCGAAATCAATTCATGGTCAAAATGATTGTCGATTTCATCAATACCTCCTTTCTCAAGTTTCTTCGCTAAAAATGAATTTAAAAACGCTTGTGACAATAGGTAACAAGGTAGAGATGTGCAAGTTTTTTTTGTTACAAGGATAGCTTTTTGATGTGCTTTACCAACATTAGTGCAAAAAACATACATCTTGTAAATTCTTTCGTTAAAACCAAATCCAGAATAGGAGTCACACCAGACAATGTGATTCGCCTTTGGTACATATTTGTTAACCAGTGAGCAAGTTTCGCTGGCATATTTTCGTCGTAAGATCAATTCCATATCTTTAATAACATCGCCTGCAATCTGTACTCAAACAGCTGATCGCTGAGAGCTTTAGCATTCGGCCTGCCCTGGGCAAGAATGGCGAGAAGGTCCGATCTGGGCTGAATTCGCTAATTTTTTGTGACCCCTTCGCGCCTGGCAACGCTGGCTCAAACTTCGTCTGGCCCTTTTAGGGGGAAGTGACAGAGCTGGTCCGTTCCCTACTCTACAGATATCTTTCGTAGTCAGAGATTTGGCTGGCGAACAAAGAAGGCAAAAAGACGCAAAAGCCCCCCCCCCTCTCTCTTCTAGATCCCCATTGCATGCACCCAGAGCCT